>NC_066537.1:16257944-16312944 GCF_024679095.1 Eriocheir sinensis
AATGTGCATAAAGAGGAGACCAAGGAAAAAATAAAGGAGACCATCTTTGACAGCAATGAGTTCTATCACACAACAATTATTGAGGGTGTTGAGGATAAGACTGAGCTGATTTTTAGTAAATCTGCAGTTGGCGGTACAATGCATTACATTTTGAGGTGTGACCCAACTGTGAGAGCTGAATCATAAATATCACGACTTTAAAATTAGAATGGGGAATATACACAATGAGAGACAAATACCATGCAATTATATGTTATCATTGTCAGAGATACGGCCATCTTGAGGCCAACTGCACTGCTAAGAGAAATGGGGAAGCCCCAAAATATTTCAAATGCTCTGGCAATCATAAATCGAAGGATTGCTCCATGGCTGAGAAGAAATATATGAATTGTGTGAGGTACAAGAAGCCTGAAATCAACCACTCAGCGAATGACCAGTGTTGTGTAGTTCTCCAGACTGAAATTGAGAGAATTCGTAACGTAACCGATCATGGCTATTAATTAGTGTTTGTACTCAAAGATAAATTGTGTGTGATGAATGTTCAGTGTGTTGGAAATAATTGTTGGATATTTAATTGTGACACTATAACGATAATATCAGACATGAAAACGGAACTAATGGATATTTGTGATATTATTTGTGAAAGCAACTAAGACGCTCACTCACTACGACGTTTGAGAATAAGTGCATCGAGGATTATTGTTGAGGCTAACATTGTAATTGTTGACGGCCCTCGTAGAGCGCCGTTGATGAGGTCTCCGCAGGGCCTGAAACCTCATCAACGGTAAACGGTAAAAAATAAAAATAAAATGAAAATAGATAAAAATAAGTAAAAAAAAAAACCGATAATGTTAGCGGGTGTTCGTTTTGTAGGACAGCTAAGTGTTTTTTTTCTCTCTTCCGTTTATCTAATTTTCTTCTCAGTAGAATTTCGGGCATACGCCATAGGGCCGATGTGATGGAAATGAACACCCAGGCCACGCGCAGCTATTTATCACTTATGCCCCAAACTTTACTTTTACTTTTTTTTTCTACCGTTAAAAACAAATTATATCCTGTCTCATAAATTAACTTACCCGCGTTACCTGTAGATCAACAACGCTATTGTTTTGTTTTATGATATATAATGTATATGAATACAATGGTGTGTGAAAAATCCATTATTTATCTCGTTTTCTGTAATTATTGGTTTGAAAGTGCTGGCAACATTATTATTACCTGCGGGTTGGTCTTGTCTGGCCCGCCGGGGACGGGGAGGGGATGGGGCGGTTTACACATACCCCAGACCCGCGTATGGGGATGGGGACGGAAAGGGAATGGGGAAGATTAATACTACGGCCGTAAGCCCGTGCTCCCCCGCGCAGGGAGGGAGCATTTTTACCCCGGGCCGTCTTCGGACAATGGCCCGTTGTTCCCCGAGTGATACTAGGGCTAAATTTTTAACAACAACAACAGGAGGAAAAAAAGAAGAAAAGAAAAACAAAAAAACACGCTTAGTTTCTACGAAGATAAATCAGTATAATACATCGGATACAGATTTTCTTAATATTTATAATTATCATATATTTTTGTTAACTCAAAGCTTGATTATAGTTATTACGCGTTTCGATAACGCGAAGGAAACGACGCAGAACCCCCCTCTCTTTCCACCCACCCACCACACGCAGATCCCTCCCCCCCTCGGCCCTCCCACCCACACCACCTCCTCCTCTCCCTTCCCTTTCCTCTCACTTCACCTCCTCTCCCTCTCACTCCCTCCCCTTCCCTTCCACAGTATCTCCTCTTTCCCCTCTCTTCCTACCCTCTCCCCCTTCCACTTCACCTTCTCCTTATCACCAGCTTCTCAATGATTTTCCGGGTAGGTGAGATACAACAGCCCTCAGAAAAAGAAAAAAAGTGCTCTGATTTACCGAGAGAGAGAGAGAGAGAGAGAGAGAGAGAGAGAGAGAGAGAGAGAGAGAGAGAGATAGGGGGGGGGGACGAAGGAAGGAAGGGACAAGTCACTCACTTCCTCGAATGTCCTCCCGCGCTTGTTGCCCTGCTGCCTGGCTCACCTAACAGGTCTGGCCATGGGCGACGCACACACAGAGATTTGCGTGGTTGTTTTACATAGACACACCCAGCATTACATAGACACACCCCGCATTACATAGACACACCCCGCATTACATAGACACACCCCGCATTACATAGACACACCCCGCATTACATAGACACACCCTGCAGAAAAAGTAATGACTGATAATGTAAGGTTTCTTTTTCTGCTACTTTTTTTTTCAACAACCGAGATTGCAATGGATGAAGGGTTCTGTCCTGTCTGTCTGTCCGTTTCGCTGTGTGTGTGTGTGTGTGTGTGTCTTTCTATTCTGCGTTTCTCTTTGTTACTGTCCTTTCTCACGATATCTCTTTCTCTTACTTCGTCTGTTTTTTTCTTCATATTTCTGCTCCCATTTTATCTCGGTACATTTAGTTCTCTCTCTCTCTCTCTCTCTCTCTCTCTCTCTCTCTCTCTACTATGGTCGAGATGCACAGTTGATTGTTGGCGCGTTTCCTTCCCTCCCGCCACTGCGCACGGATTGGCAAGTTTTCAGGTCACCTTCTAGACTTTCACGGAACGCAGGGAAATGTGAATGGCTTCCTTCCTCTTACAGTGACTGCCGAACGGTTTTCCCAGTGGGTTTCCTGCGCGTGACTGCCTGCCTCTAAGCGTTACCTTATGTGTCTTTAACCTTCAGACGCGGTAAATACACGATCTTAATTAGAGAAATCTTTTTTGGCGGCTTGCTTCGTAGAACTGATAAGTGTATCCTTTTCTTTTTATTTATTTTCTAATCATATCCTCTCAATTACCCATATGTTTCTTCCTATTGCACTGTGTTTACTACTACTACTACTACTACTACTACTACTACTACTACTACCAATAACAAAATGCATTCAAAAAGTTAATAACGTGTTTACAAATGGCTAAATGTTTTCTCCATCTCTCATTTCGATAACTGCCAGTATAAATTTCCTTTTGACGCAGAGGAATGCAGGAAAGGAGATGATGAGGTATCGTATGGTGTTATTCCTCTCGTATGGTAGTTGAATGGTTCTTCGCGAGTTATTTGCCTCTTCCTTTCTCTCTTCCTCTCTCTCTCTCTCTCTCTCTCTCTCTCTCTCTCTCTCTCTCTCTCTCTCTCTCTCTCTTAGTTATTTTTTCGACAACTAATGAAGAAAGAACGTGAGAAGGTATCCTAAGGCGCTATTATTTTCAAATGATCGTAAGAGTTTTTTTTTCCAAGTGTATTCTATCTCTTTATTGTTCATGTTACGTTTCTAGTTAACTTTTTTATGAAGCTAAAAAATGCGAGGCAGTTGATGCTGTATTCCATGACGCTATTCCTTTTATACGAAGTTAAGTGTTTTTCTAGTTCCTCTTCATGGACTGTCATATGAAGTTTCCTGATTAACTTTCAAAGACTAAGAAATGCAAGGAAGAAGCAAAAAGTTAATAATTGGATCTGTCTTTTTCTGTGAACCGAGTTTTTTCTAAGTAGCTTCTTTCTCGTGAGTCATGTAATAATTCTCTCTATACGACAGACTTTAAGGAAATGCAGGAGAGAGTGCAATGAAGTGGTTCTGGTTACTTGATATGATTAAGACACTCGATCGGGGTCATGATAACTGTTGTCTTCTCCGGGATTGTGATCAAGTGTTTATGGTACCGATAAAAAGGTGAATAAAGGGAAGGTGAAGACAGTGATGAACAAAGAAAAGTCAAACATGTTTGTTTTTTGCCTAAAATCAATTATTGCAGAATGAAAACAGTATGTGACGGGAAAAAGTTATATGCCACCCCCCGCCACACTCACCCACCCACCACACCACACCACACCACATCACAGCCACACCAACACCCACCCTCGCTCACACACACCCAAAATCATTATTGATAAATACAATGCTAACAAAATCAATATATCAAACTAAGAGGGCATCCGCCCCGGGGAGGTGGGGGGGCATCACCTCAACCACCGCGATGCCAAGCCAAGCTGGGCTCCATGCAGTCCCCTTCCCGTCCTAAGTACCTCATGGCAGGATCCACCGATGTGCTCAAGCCACGAACTTAGTTGTCGTCCTCTTGGCCTTCTCTACTAGGGATTGTCTCTTACAGAAACAATCCGGTGGGTAGGGTCGGCTTCTGGGTATAACGTGTTTCGTGTCCGTATAGCCGGAGTTGGCGTTCATAGACTTTGCAGGTAATAACCTAATAAGCCTCGAATCAGTCTAAAGGAGTAATCGCCGGTTTGGCACAAAAAATCCAGTGATATTCCATGATTCTGCGTATAGGCACTTATTTTTAAAGGCATCAATTCGACATAGTCCATGTCTCACTGCCATAGCGTATAAGATAAGGAGCACATGCGACTCGAAGATCCGTATCTTTGTTTTTCAGCACAGATGTCGACAACGCCATATACTGGTGCTGAGCAAATCCATAGCATCGTAGGCCAACCCAATCCACCGTAAGGCTTTTTGACGAGACCCGCCGTTGATCTGAACTACGCTACCAAAGTATGTGAAATTTTCCGAAATCTCAGTGTCCTCGCCACACGCACGAACAGAGTGTACTGTTTCATCTAACAAGCCTCCAAACATCTGTACCTTGGTCTTGTCCCAGGAGACTGAAGTCCCAAGGGCTTCGCCTCCTCGTGCTGTGGCTCGAGAGCCATCATCATGCAGAACCTCCAGTGACTCCACGAGGATTACTGCATTATCGGCAAAAATAAAGTCAGTGACCCTTTTATTGCCAATGGATGGTCCACAATGATTTAGATCCACAATTATTCTGCCTAATTCCCAGTCCATGCACTAGGGCACAACCCTGCCTCATTCCCGTGTTCACAGGAAAGAAGCTGGACTCCCCCCCTTCCCCCCCACACACACTTAACAGCACTCTTATCTTTGAGCAGGGCAATAAAGATATCAACGATCCCTGAAAGAATCCCAGGGAGTCACAGGAGATCCCAGAGTGCCTTGTGATGCACTGAATCACAAGCCTTCTTGAGATCGACATCGGCATGCAACCATGCCCTGTCGAAACTTGCGTCGGTACTCCACCAGTACGTGAAGCACTAGGATGCGGTCATTTGTCGATTTACCAGGCGTGAACTCGGGTTGCTTATGTCTCGGCAGCTGGTTGCGAATCCGCATGAGTAATAATAGATGGGCAAGCACCTTCCCTTGCACACTAAGCAGTCCTTTCCATTTACAGAATAAGACGATCAGCCCCCCTTTTCCTGTCAAGAAGAATGGTATAATCCGTTTCATTCCGTCTGTCTACTCGCGAACGTAGATGTGGCACCTGCGCATTGGTAGTTCGTGATTGCGTGAAGATAAACTTTGTTTTTCAGTGATGTATTTGAATGTTTGTATAAACAAAAAACCCTCAAGCCCTCTTATATGAACCGCAAACATACCGATTTGCATCGATAATCTACTATACAAGCAGAAGAAAGAACAGCTTGTATATCAAACAGTATAGGCTGATCATACTCGAACGATTTATAGCCTATCAGATACCCATATTTCATCTCATTCAGGGGGTGGATTCATCAAACCATTTACCACGCGTCTGTTGTACATAAAGTGACATCCGACTCTGTAAGTGTCTATACATAAGGAATTTTGATGTGTTGCATGTAAATAACATGAGTAGCCTAATATACGAAATAGTCTAGCATCGCATTCAACAGTTATTATTTACTATTTCATGTTATTTCGATTATTAATCGTTATTTACATGCAGTAAATTATCAACATACCCTTTATTTGCACTTGCAGAGCCATATGTCTTTTAATATACCTGAAATGATCTATCAATCAATGAATTTGAAAAACCATAGATCGTTCGAACATGATGTGACTATGTTATTTGATACAAGCTTGTCATTTCATGTGCTTGTGAGTTAGATTCTCGATGCAAACGACTGAGTTGTTTTTTGTATACATAAACATTCAAATATATTATGGAAAAATAAGCTTGAATGTCTGTCACAACAGTTGATTTTCACGTATTCACAAACTAGAAATACGCAGGTGCCACATCCATTAAAATTCCCGCTTTGTTGGTGGACAGATGAAATGAAACAGACTATAGTACGCTCCAGATACCTAACGGAAGATAAGACCACATGCAAATCGTGGCTCATGGCCCCACCTCCAGCTTTAAGCAGCTCCGCAGTGATGCCTTTCCATTCTTCAATCTTAACACTGCTTCTCTGACTTCGTCTAGATATGGTGGGCGTTCATTAATGGGTGGATCAGCATCCGCCATTTACAACTCAGCAATTGGGAGCTGTCTGCTCATAGGGTCCGCCGTGTACGACTGTTTGAATAGGCACCCCAACGAGCCCTCTGCTCTTTCGGTAGAAATAACATATACACATGTTAAAGAATTATATGATAAAACTACGAGCCTCCGCGAGTTTGACGCGATCATAATAAATAAATAAAGGCAACACACACACACACACACACACACACACACACACAGTCATAGCTCCGGAAGCCTGTCAGTGGCAAGGTAGGAAAACGTGACCGAGAGATAACCTGCCGTGACAAGGTTTCAGTTGTGTTCGCTTTTTCTTTATTCTTCGTCACGTGATTCACTCATTTCCCGGTGTGTCGGGTATTCATTTAATTTGATTTCTGCATTTCTGTACTTAATTGTTTATTAATCATATATATATATATATATATATATATATATATATATATATATATATATATATATATATATATATATATATATATATATATATATATATATATATATATATATATAACTTCCATGTAATCTCTATCTATTTATCTATCTTGTTTAAATATTTATTCACTTAATAATTTATTTATTCATCTATTACTTACTGTAATCTGAATACTCGTATATTTGGAATATTAAACATAAACCTTTCTATGGAAATCTGATGGAGTTTACTGATGGTATAGACCCCCACCCACCCAGCTCTCTCTCTCTCTCTCTCTCTCTCTCTCTCTCTCTCTCTCTCTCTCTCTCTCTCTCTCGTCCGATCATAGGGATCAAATAAATACAAAATGTTTCATAAATAGTTTTGATACATAATTCCGTAAAAAAGTCTGAATCATAGAAGTTTGATACTATAGGCCTCTTGCAGTCTCCCTATGTTCTTATATTTCTTATATTCTTATATACAGTCAAGGGAAACATTCACCTACAAAACTTAGGTACAAATAAAGTCAATCATAATATTACGACCTTGTCTTTAGAGCACTTACTACATGCACTTGCTCCTTGATCTTCCGTGAGTCCTTACCTATCCATTATGCCACGCTACAGCATAACATGAGATGAAGAAATAGCAGTATGCAATGAGGAATGCAGTAAAGGGGGCTAGCAAAAATGAGATGTGTAGCGGAGGGTAAGGGATAAACGTATATATCAAACTCATTCACGTCAGTCTGGCTTCAAAGTGTCACCTTATTATGCCTCTTCCTTTGATCCATTAGTCCTAAATCATCAAAACATCACCTTAATCCATCTCTCTTATAAGCGTCAGCTATGTCCCAGTCTCTCTTCGTCGTATCATTCTGTCAACTTAATGCATTTCTCATATAATCGTCTACTCTGCCACAGTCTCCTTTCGGCGTATCAGTCTATAATCGGCTTGGGTCCGCGGTTCTCCTTTGGGTACGCCGCGTGATCCGTCAACGTTGAAATTGAGGTCGCGGCGGAGATTCTGATTGATTGACTGACTGTCGGCACGGAAGTGAGATTTCGGAGATTTCGGCGGACCACTCACTAAAGTGACCTTGGCCTCATGCTCGAGTAGATACAAAGTCGCGAATCTATCACTGCTATGACTAGGGAGAGTGACTGATTTTCCTTCTTCGTGACAGAGTAGATATGAGGATGTCAGACTCTCACTGGACGATTACAAGAGAGACTGACCGACCTTCGCTTCGAGCCAAAGTAGAAATGGAGCCACAGATATAACTCGTCGATATCATTCCCCTTCGTGCCGGCGTCAAAACGAGGTCATCGATCATTCACTCCCTGACTGCATCATGGCTGACCTGCATCCTCAGGTTATTGAGGACGTGATTCATGACTTTTGTCCTTCCCACACAAACGACTTTATAGATTTCGGTGTCGGGTGAAATCCAATGCCGTTCATCTGGATCAGGTCATAACTAAGACTACGGGTAACTCAGTGCCTGGATCAAGACCAAACTACATTCTCAGGTTATTAAGGGCATGAATTATGGTTCTTGTCATCCTCACGTGCCGGCCGAGATCAATTCCAGTGTCTTGGGTGTCCTCCATGGGCGAGATCCCTGAATGCTGGCTCATAAAACGGGTTATGGATCACTCACTCCTCAGCTGTATCAATACTGACCTACATCCTCTGGTTATTAAGGGCGAGAATTATAGCTCTTCTTCTCAGGCGGGCGACCAAATCGATCCCAGAGTCGTCGGGTGAGTTTCCAGTTCGTCAGGTTCTGGCTTCAAACATCCGAATGTTGGGCGCAGAACTACGACGCAGAGAGAATAAGCCTCAATCGTGATAAAGCTTCTTTCGTCTCCTTAGCACCTCCTTGCATCTTGGAAGCCTGTCATCACTAACACACATAAGTGGATCGGTGTTTGCCTTCTCTGGTCAACAGAGAGGACAGCAATATGAAGAGAATAAGCCTCAATCAGGGCTAAACGAGGCTATCTTTCCTTCAATTCCTCAGCGCCTCCTCGTAGCTAGGAAGCCCTTCATCACTAACCCATATATGTGGATCTGTGTTTGCTCTCCCAGACCTACTGCTGCTGATCCCTAGATCTCCTTGGTTCGTACTGATCACGCTCACCGAAGTGGTTCTCGTTCTCCTTGGAGTTTCGTGAACCCCAGGAATGGCTGCAGACCTCCAAAGGCTCCGAGCGTCCAGTCTTGAGAGGTTAGTGACTGTAGTTCCTCCTGTCTCGAGAGAGGTGTCCCCTGTGTAGGTGTCCGTGGCCTGGGATAAAGACTCAAGGTGCTGGCGTCTCCATGTCTCGCGGTACTTGGGCGGGCTGTCAGAGTAGGGTAGTCTGGTGGGCCGTTGGTGGGGCAGCGGCTCCGTGCATAGCGTGATGACGAAGGCGAGGGTCACGAAGAGGAAAACGATTGCTGTGGATGAAAAGCTGGTTAGGCGTGCTGCTCTTCCGTCCTTATGGTAGCTTTAAGTATATCAATCTTTTTTTTCTTTTACTTTCCGCAGAGAGAGAGAGAGAGAGAGAGAGAGAGAGAGAGAGAGAGAGAGAGAGAGAGAGAGAGAGAGAGAGTGTTACACGTGGTTTTTGTATTTTTCTACGGCAACGTCAAGCCTATGAATCTGCGTCTTATAATGTCTGTTACGAATATATTTTTTTCGTCCCTGCGGATCACAGTGAGGCCGTTTATCTGTTGTTGTTTTGCTTCGTGTTCATGTTTTTTTTTTTACGGCTATCAGACAGTTTAATATATCGCTGTTTTCACTCTAGGGATATTCAAGTCCATAAATCAGTGTCTTGATGAGCTCCTGTTAGCCCTGTCACGGGGCCGGGCTTTGTCGCGGCTCTGTGTTCCTGATCCAGAGAGATACGCGGCGGTGATAAACGCTGTGTGACTTACTGTTTTGTTTCTTTATCGCCTCTTATTGCCTCTATGACTTGCTGCTTGTTTTTGTTTTGCTCCCCACTGACACCACCCCCACTGACACCACCCCCACTGACACCACCCCCACTGACACCACCACCACCGACACCACCCCCACTGACACCACCACCACCGACACCACCCCCACTGACACCACCACCACTATCACCTCTACTACTGCTACTACTGCGACTACTACAATCACTACTATAATTGCTACTGCAGCTGTTGTTACGTTCCCATTCCCAACAATACCGTGACTGGAGCAATTTGTTCTACATCGACTATTATTCTTACAGATACAATACATCACAAATATCATACCAGGGATATTATAAAACTATTGAGAAAAACTTGCTGCTGTTAGTAATCCCCAAAACAAAGGTAATTAGAACACTGAGTGAAGTAATAAACCTCGTGATTTAGAGGCTTGCTAATTGCTCTTACATTGTTTACTATGGAACAATATGCTCATTATGTCCACCATGCTTAATGCTATGTGACTGTTAGGCGCATATTCTCAATCCTTTCCGGGCTTACACACTCACAGTGGATAAGGCTTTCGTAGAGATTGTGGGTATTTCCATTAATAGTTTTATGAGTCTAATAATAGTTTGACAAGGCTTCTGCGCCATGAATGTGAAAACACCCATGATAACCCAACTCATTTTCTTTGTGGCCTTTGAAAATCTTTGGTGTGAGAGCCGAGAGTCTTGAGAATATGGGTCTAAGTTTTGGGTGACGCCACGAGCACCGCCGCCACACTCACAGCCGAAGAGGATGAGGATGAGGGCGTTGTCGGTCATGCCCTCCTCCATGTAACTGACGATGCCTCCGGTCAGGGTCGCGGCGCTCACCAGAAGCACCATCACGAGGATGATCTGAGACGAAGTAGCACAGGAAACACCATTAGCGGATGTGGCAAAGAGAAACTTGCAGGATAAGAAATCAGAATAAAAGTAATAAAGCATGCAGCGTTAACAGGAAGATCCGATACAAGGAGAAAACTATCATATTAGAATATTTTACATGGAAAGTCGTATACCCAAATATTTCTAGCCGCACCGCCATTGACGAAAGCCTCTTGATATTGCTGAGTCGTATCTTGTGCAATTGAGCAAAGGTTAAGAGGATTTGTTTTTAATTTTCCTCTTCATATCTGTCCGGAGAGCTGCGTCGCCAACCGGTGAAGTAATCTTGACACAAATAGTAGATCGCCAACCATTAACTTGAAACTGATGTAATGATGCGTTCGTTCTCTCGGTATAATAGTTTAGGTCGTTTTATGATATATATATATATATATATATATATATATATATATATATATATATATATATATATATATATATATATATATATATATATATATATATATATATATATATTTTTTTTTTTTTCAGAAGTGGTGCAAATATGGGCAAACGAGATTCTAGCTATGTGACGCCCTGTATCTTGATGGGAGACATACGAGTCATTACTTTCAAGGCAACGAACTTTTGTATTCAGTTGGGGGGCGATCAGCACACTGGACAGATGCGTGACGCTCATGATCATTTCTATCACAGTGTTAAAGTTTTTTTTTCAAGGGTATTTTCTTATTTTTTTCCATGCATAAGCCACCTTATTATTTTATTTTCTAAGGTCAAGTGATAAGTTTAAGAATTGAACTTTAAAGTCAACATATATTTTATTCGCATATATTAAACATCTGTTGATACTACTCATATTTGAAATATGGCTTGATGCTGATAATAGGCTACCCTACCTGGTGCAAATATGGGCTACCCTACCAGGTGCTAATAAGGGCTCCAGCCATCAGAAAGAAGACAAGTAACAGGGGTCGGAAGAGAGCTGGGGCGTGTCCCATAACAGGAAAACCTTACAAGAAATCACTAAATGAATCTCTAAAGAAGTCAAATGTGGAGAAACCGAAGAAGAGTTTAGATTTTTGATTCAAGGAAGAGGAGACCAAACAAAAGACTCTAATACAGAGAAACAACCAAATTGGTAGGAAAGTATATACTGAAGATTGAGACAGTGGACCTGGTGCAGGTATTTTACAGGACGTTGACAGTGAGACAGTGATTAGAAATGCCTGTCGGAACACAAAAGCCAGGAGATGAAGATGCTACCTGCCTTTTCTAAGACAGGAAGTTTTCTGATGATAAAAGAGGTGAACAGTTTGTTCAGTGTATGATGTGTTCACTGTGGGCACACAGTGAATGTGCAGGAGCTGAGATGGACGCATGTGTGTGTCCCTGTTGTAAATCATTACAAGTTAAAAGCTTTTTTTCCAAACATTTTTTCTTGTAACAAAATAATACGGGAATATTTTATTACAATACTGAAAAGGAGTAAGTTATCTTTCATCTGTGATTACTTACGGCTGTGTATGAAAAAGTTATTAATTATAGGTACCTGTGGCATTCAGTTTTTCCACCTGTAACCCGTTTATATACACCATTAAATATAGTTAATATAGGTAGCCCATATTTGCACCACCATTTAACACACAGTGATTTTGAGTGATTGAATAAAAAAAGTTATTTTACAGAAAACTGTAATATTAAAGGACGTTGCATGCTACAAAAAAGTTTTTAACTTGTAACGATTTACAACAGGGACACACACATGCATCCATCTCAGCTCCTGCACATTCACTGTGTGCCCACAGTGAACACATCATACGCTGAACCCACAGTTCACCTCTTTTATCATCAGAAAACCTCCGGTCACAGAAAAGGCAGGCAGCATCTTCATCTCCTGGCTTTTGTGTCCCAACAGGCATTTCTATCTCACTGTCTCACTGTCAACGTCCTGTAAAATACCTGCACCAGGTCCACTGTCTGAATCTTCAGTATATACGTATTTGTCTTGCAAAGATATTTGGAGAAAAAAATGGTAGCCCATATTTGCACTCTCTCTCTCTCTCTCTCTCTCTCTCTCTCTCTCTCTCTCTCTCTCTCTCTCTCTCTCTCTCTCTCTCTCTCTCTCTCTCTAGGTCATAGGTCGGTATTCTTAGATATTTCCAAGTCTCACATCAGTTATTTCTACAGGCCAAAAATGAGATTAAATGCGTTCTAATGAGTTTTTTGTTTTTTTTGTTCACGTGCGGAGGCTTTGTCTAACTACCACCAGGGTCATCAAACTACCCATGGAAAGGCCCACAACTCCTACGAAAGTCTTGTCAAATGTGTGCGCTTGGGCGACGAAATTTTAAGATTATGGCCCAGAGGTACGAGGGAAGCTGCTGCAAATCCTGCCATCAAGTATTTCCACCGAGTATACTCACAAACACGGGTCCGTTTTCTTTCCCTAACAGCCTCATTTTGAAGCGCTGGGGTGTTCGGTGCCTCGTGTCAGAGCTCTCTTGTTACCGGTTGCTTGGCTGGGAAGGAACTGCCGCGGGGGTGGTGACTGACTCCCCTTATCGCCTTTCTCCGTTGCGACGCTCAATATTGTCTCTCAAGTGGTCTCGATAAGATATAACGTCAGCCTGCAGGAAACCGTACGAATTCTGTATATTTTGATAAGAATGATATCACTTTCCCGAGTACGCCTCTTCGTCATGATTGTTTTGTTGACATCATTGCGTCATTTCGTGGGTGTGTTGGCTGCGCGAGCACTTGGAAGGATCTCAAAGGATTACACGTGCAGCTGCTATCTTGTGTTAACTTTTTATAATTTGGTACAATCCCTCTCTTTTGGCCTCTTAATCTGTTTGCTTTTATTTAAGCAGCGCCTAGCGGGCTCTTTTTTTGTTTGTTTTTTGTTTTGTTGTTCTTTTGCTGCCTCCCTTGCTGTAACAACAACAGCAACAACTGCTTGAGGGTCGGGACTGCAAGTATTTCCCTTCCGTTGTTGAATTTTTTGTAACAGTAAAAATATTCAATCCTTCCTAGCAAGTGAAAGCAGAAAATTCCTTTGGAAGCAAGAAACTTTCCCACACTCAACACTCAACAACAATGATTAGAGCTCATAGTGTTACAGTTACTGAAATGTTCCGTATCGTACCGTCACATTACAGCAGATTCAATGCCTAAAACGTAGAAAACTTAGTGATGCTTTCCTTTGAATTGGTACAACTGTTGAAGGTCGCAATCTAGGCCAATACTTCGTTTTTTGCCGATCCAAATTCAACTTTAAGCATCACTCTCATGTTCCTATTTTGTGATCCTTCTCCCGTGGAATATTAATTTTTCTTTTCTATGCAGTTCGTGACATATATTAGTATTCTTGTCAGAACCCTGGTCTAGAGAATGAGCAGCATTTGAAAACAATAACGTCCTGGACCCAACGAACCAAAGAAGTCATCACTCAAACCTTAACATCGAGAAATAGGGCTCTTAGGGATTTGAGTTGGCTTAACCATACTGATATTCCCCTCTCTCATTATCCGATAAGCTAGTTCTCACTCTCCGATACCTCTACCACTCACTATATGACATTTCCTTCCCTCTCCGATACCCCTACCACCCACTATGTGATATTTCCTTCCCTTTCTCCCTCCCTCTGTGATTTAAAACCTTACGGACCAGCGTCATTTACTGATTATACACATCGCGGGCAACCCACCTCACTTTTTTTTATATTTTCGAACACTATACGACAATGATTCCTGCCAACCCTTCCCTTTCTATAGGTTAACACTGTAGGGAGTGCGAAAAAAAAAGTAAAACCAAACAATGACTGATGAAAAATGATGGCGTGGAGAGAGAGAGAGAGAGAGAGAGGGGGGGGGAGGTCTCCAGCCCTGAGGAACATTTTCAAGCAAAGCGTAACAACCACAGATAGTCTATGAACTCTCTACTTACCGTATACACGCACGCCAAGGGACAAGTCATCTTTATTCCTGTGCTTCACCGTCTTCAGACGCTGCTGCGGACACACTAACAGAATCATGGGCATGCACAGCTTTCTGGGGCTGGTGAGTGGTCTGCTCGCACTCGGAAAATGCGATCAAAAAATGTTAAGTGGGTTATTCATTAGATAAGGCGAGTGTTTGGTAATCTTTCTATCGTTCATCGGGTCATCCGCAAATGTTTGAGGGAAATGCCACTTGATGGTAGGCTACATGTGTCTTTGATTATATTCCACGGTGGTTCGCTCGTGTGATCCCTTAACGTCAAATTTCCTGAAACATTATGAGGAAATGGCAAAGAAACATCAATCGGCGTTAATTGTGGTTTTCTCTCCAGGCATTACTTAGTTGCCGTGCATGAGCTCTCTTACGTCGATTCGTTATATGTTATGCAAAAATGGGTTTTATCTCCTCAATCAGCCAAAGGAGGCACACGCCAGGGGTCCCTCGGAGTACGAGTAAGTTTACATGCAGGCGCTTTTCATATACCAAGTACCTTCCACTAAGATTCATCAACTTGCTCTAGCCACGAAATTTGTGGGCGCCCCAGGCCTCACTCAGGATTGTGTCTTACAAAAACAACCCGGTGAACAGAGTCGATCCTCGTACCACCTGCCCGTATAACCAGAGCTGACGTTCACGGGAACTCAGGAAGTAGGCCTCTATTCAGTCTCAGAGTAATCGCTGATTTGCCACAAAGTCATTGCGGTGGTATCCCATGATTCTGCAACGACACTTAATACCAAAGGCATCAATCCGCCTCTTAAAGTAACCATTTAGTGTTCATGTCCATAGTAAGACGGAGTAAAAGCAATTTGACGATCCAAATCTTGGTTCTGCAAAGAAATCGACAACACCATAAAGTCCTGCTGAGCGAGTCCAAAACACCGTAGGCCAGGCCAATCCCCCGTAAGACATTTTGACGAGAACGAGACCCGCCGTTGTTCTGCACTTTGCTATCAAAGTGTGTGAAAATTTCCAGGATCTCAGTGCCCTCACCACACACACGAATAGATTGTAATGCTTTATTCAATGTCCCCGAATACCTGTACCTTAGTCTTGGCCTAGGAGACGAAGTCCCAAAGGCCTCGCCTCCTCGTGCAATGTCATGGGCGCCACCTCAGACAGCAAGGAATGCCGTCAGCTGTCGTTTTAACATTCGCTTTCAAAGCTGTTGACGTCACAGAAACGCGCTTCAGGCATATATATTCGCTAATAGAGTTAAGCTAAACTCTATCGACTCTAACTTGAGCCTTTCAGCGCGGCTCAGGGAGACCGCGCTGGTGCCACATCACTCTATCACTCTCCTCAGAGGGGCTGGCTACCTCTCTCTCTCTCTCTCTCTCTCTCTCTCTCTCTCTCTCTCTCTCTCTCTCTATTTACGTTAATATATAATCTCTTTTGCTTGGCTGTGTAGGACGTAAGTCTGCCATGGTGGAGGAAGGGTGAATGGTGCGGCCTGGCGCCTGTTGCTAAGGTCCCTCAGGTGGCACCATCGCATGAGCCACGTTGCCAAGTGAAATGGAAGGTTTACAGAGTCGTTGTCTTACCCTCAAATCCCAAGCCATATATATATATATATATATATATATATATATATATATATATATATATATATATATATATATATATATATATATATATATATATATATATATATATATATATATATATATATATATATATATATATATATATATATATATATATATTCCATAAATAGGTAACATACAGACTAACAGTGAGACAGATCGCCATGTGCAGGTCATCGCAAGATGTGTAAACAATGGGGGGTTCCCCGGGCCAAGCTACAGGGCTGAAGTCAAAGTCGATAGACTATAGCATTGTAATTTTCTATCTTTCGCAAGCGATGCCCTCTTGTCTATACAGCAGGATGGTGAGGCGCATGCCAGCCTGAGAATAGCAAACTTTCATGTCAACATTTTGTTGTTGTTGTGGGGCAGCGTATTGGGGCACTATTTATTATTTTGTTTAGTCTGCGCATGACCTGCCTCCTGCTACCTTAAAATAAAATAAAAAAGAAGCAAGCAAGAAAGAAAGAAAGCTGTGCAGTATGGGGCGAAAGTCAAGGTTAAGGAGAAGTGAAAGAAACAAGAAAAAGAAAAAGAAGATAAGAAAGAAGGAGAAAAAGAAACAGAAGAAGAAAAAGAAGATGATGAAGAAGAAAAAGGAGAAGAAACAGAAAACTGCCCAGACCAGAGCAAAGTTCATGGTAAGTGCGAATAGAAAGAAAATCAGAAAGAATAAGACGAGGAAAAAAGAAGAAAAAGAAAACTGCGCAGAATGGAGGAAAATTCTTGGTTAGGGAAAATAAAAAGATCAATACTAACAAAAACAACAACAACAACAACAATAATAATAATAATAATAATAATAATAATAATAATAATAATAGAAAGAAGAGTGGAAAAAGACGAAAAAGCAAAACAAAAACATGAAAAGAATAATGAGAACTGCGCAGTACGAGACGAAGGTGAAAAATTTCCGGGCGAGAGCAATGCGGGAGGAAACGCGTCACATATCACCACCACAGGCACCGTTCCGAGTGGCGATCACAGAGCACACGCGTGGCCTCTGATAACGGCCGAAGAACCTTTGATCCATGGAGCGTTGCAAAACTTCCCTCATGCCAAGGATAGGCTTAAAGCTGGCTATACTACACAATAACTCACCATACACTCAAAACTCATTCAGAACCCCCCCCCCCAAAAAAAAAAGTCCCCGTACACTAAAAACTGACTCTAAGCCCCGCCCACTCCTCCAACACTGAGAGCTGATTGGTTGCAGGGAGGGGGCGGGGCATCTGTGGACCGATTCAGTGTACGGTGACGGTATTCATGACGTTTGCTTATGTAAGGGAGTCTGTCAAATGCTAGGAAAACCTGTGGTGGGGTGTTGCTGACGGGAAGGTTCCTTGTCAAAATTTGTTCGGTTTGGCGTGGCGTGTGGGTGATACTTTTTAGTTGAGTATTTTGTTCGGGTTGGTTGATCTTGGGTTGTTTGAGATCTTCTGGCCCTACCGCAGATACTTTATGGCTAACTATTTTGGGTGGCTCCTGAGTTGTTTGAGGCCTTCTATCCCTGCTGCAGATCCTTTGTGGTTGAATATTCTTTAACTAATCACTAGCCATTCACGACCTCACTTGTATCAGGAAAAGGACTGTTCTGGAAAATCTAGCCGATGTACAAAGCAGAAGTATCGTCAAAATGAAGTTTGATCTAATTCTATTTCGTCAACATTTCAGTGCTAAGCTCATCTTTTTCAGCTTTTATTTTCCTCTCCTACTTCTGCTTTGAATGCTGAGTACAAATTGGTAGACATACTTTATGGGCTTGACAAATGGTAGGCTATTCTTAGAAGTACATTGGTAAGGTGCGAGTTATATCTATCTATAGGGTTTATGGTGCTGGGAAAACCGACCGAGAATGATTCAGTGACAGTCTTGCTTACGTGTTGCGTTTGGCTTGTGTTGTGGAACTTTACGACTGGAGGCAATCTGTGTGCTGAGTCAAGGTTTATGGCGGTCGGGCTAAGGCTATATGGCAGGTTGTAAACGATGCAAGCCCTTTAGTCCTTAATAGGCTAATGTTTGGCTTACACTATAAAACACAGAAATCAGGTCTTTGCCAGCTTAGGAGAGGTGGATGTGGACTGACCTTCAGGTTGAGTTAAGGGGTGGAGGTATTCTCCTTTTCAGAATTCGTTGATTAAATTTTCAACGCAATTAATGTAGAATGGAGGACTGACAGTCACACCCTGACCATGAACGATCGAGGTAATATATGGAAGACCACGTATCTCTGAAGTAAGGATCCCCACCATATTCTAGGATTGATTATGAATTTTCTACTTGTTTGAATAATTATGTACAGTCCGTCTCCCTAATGTAATGCGTGGTCATTAGGATGGCAGATATTTCCATTTGCATTTTCTCTGCAATAAAGATCAGTCAATGAATTTCTGGTCCTTTCCCTTCCTTTCCTTTCCTCAGTTTCACAGTTCACTTCACAATCTTATCTTCTATCTTTATCATGTCTTTTTAATTTCACTGTTATTCACATCATTTTCTTCTTTCCTCCAGCGTCAAGAGTCAATGCGACGGAGATGAGCCCCGAGGCCACGCTTACCTTCACTCTACCTTCACACAGTAGTATTTCAAGGAGTCTTTTTTCACTACCATCATCTTTACACTTTGATATCGCATAACGCGTTTCATGAGTCACTTCCGAGGGGTTGGGGGCGATTTGTTTTGTACGGAATCTGCACTGACATCCATATTAAGGGCCGCTTTCAGTCACTTTTGTTTGTTTTGAAAGTTATCAATGGCGGCGATCGACGCTATAGTATTTCCACGTGAAACTGGCCGATGAGGTAGTGATGGCTGCAGAGGAAGCGAGAGGTGTAGAGAGTGTGTGGCAAGGTGCGGGGCTAGGCTAACCCCGCAGCCACCATTACCCCATCGGCCAGGTTCACGTGGAAATACTATAGAGGCGATCGCCGCTCATTGGTAACCATCGAAACAAACAAAAGTAACTGTGAAAGCGGCCCTAAAAGGCAACACCAATGGATCAAAGCCGATCTAATAATGGGAAGCAAAGTAAGCTGTTTCTAAGGTAGGCCGCAACAAAGGCCGCTCACCCAAGCACGCGTAACATACTAAACCAGAGAATTCTGCTTCTTAACTACGAATTCTAAACAGAGGAAAAAATACGGCATTGGTAGGAGGGATCAATGCACACCGTTATATCATATTCACGTCGCAGGAGTAACAATGACGGCCTTGCTTACGTAAGTTTTACGAGTATAATGCTTGTGAAAATCTATGAAAGGCTAACAGAAAATTCTTTGTTGACATGTCAGGTAATAATTCAAAGTGAACAGCTCTAATATTAAGACAAGTGAATACCAAAACATAAACCTTGACTGACTGATCACTAAGTTCATCTTTGACCCAGAAATGGCCAGTATAATCTACCCCGACATGTTGAAAAGGTTTTGTTAGGTTCATATGATGCTTCGGCATATCAGTGAATTTTGGGTACTTAAATGCCAAGGCATTATACTTAGCTTAGTGTGCTCTTGACTGCCAGTACCCTTGTTCCCTTAAATAATTCAAGGTAGTTCCAATGCCTAAATGTTGCATTTTGTTATGACAGTCATTTATTATCAATGTAGTTAACCTGTGCTCCTTAGGGAGTAACACAGGGTGATGTATGTCATACTTGAAGTATTGACACTTACTTATCCTGCCTTTGGACCTTATAATGCCTCTTTCATCTAGAAATAAGTTGAGGTTAGATACCAGAGGAGGAATATTTTTTTAATTTGCATTATTTGGATTGTTCAAGAAATTCAGTTCATTCTGGAAACACTCAGTTTGAGCCACCTTTACCCAATACTCTAAGGCTTTCTTTTTAGGATCACAATCCTTTATTTTGTTTAGAAATTTATATAGGTAAGCTGTGCACCTTAACAAGCCCTCAAAGGAATATTTATTTATATTTATTACCCCTATATTTACTTTAGGCGGTTGAGAGGTACAAGCAGTGCATATTTTGCCCTTCTGAGAGGGCGCTATGCTCAACAAAGGGTATTGAGGCCAAAGTTGGTAATCATTAGTAAGCCACTGTGGTCCCTCCAGCCAGAACTTCATTTTATCTAAATATTTGCTATAAGATAACCCTTTGGTTAGCATATCTGCTGGGTTCTCTTCAGTGTGTACATAGTGGTATGTTACAGGTAACTTGAATTTCTTACTTATTTCAGTCTTCAGGCCATCAGCTTCTAACACTCTATTTTTTCAAGAATTTGGATTTTACTTTAGTATCCTTAGTTAGAAGCCAATTTAGCACCACCTGAGCATCCACACAGATATTTATAAATTGAATTTGGATGTGTTGATAAGCCTCTAAAATTGTAGGTAAACATTTGAAAGCTAATATCACACCCATGAGCTCTAGAGTGGGGATGCTGTGTCCATTTCTCTTATTTAATGGAGCTACGTTAGACTTAGAGTGTAGGTATGTACTTCTACCCTCTCCATCTAGAGCGTAGGCAACAAAGCCATACGCACCAGAGACGAAAGAATTTGACCAGGCAGGGTGTCAGCACGGAAGCACAGTTTTTAAGGACAATAGGAGGCACTCCATCAGCCCCATAAACGTTCTGAGGGTTGAGGCCAGAGAGGGCATAGAAAGCATCATTCTTGAGAATCTTAATAACAGATACAGTGGAGCCAGAGGAGGAATGAGTAGAAGGAATATGCCCAGAATCGTCCAGAGTGGAGTTTGTAGTGAAATTATGAGAGAAGAGTTCAGCCTTAGAGATAGATGAGACGGCAGTGCTGCCGTCAGGATTAAGGAGAGGAGGGAAAGATGAAGAAGTGAAATTGGAGGAGATATTTTTGGCTAGGTGCCAGAAGTCACGGGAAAAATTAGAGAAAGCAAGGTTGTGGCATTTTCTATTGATGAAAGTATTTTTGGTGAGTTGAAAAATAGATTTGGCACGATTCCAGGCGGAAATGTAACGATCATAATTAGTGGGAGTGTGAAGGCTCTGGTATACCTTTTGTGAGCTGCCTCTATCTTTGATAGCACGAGAACAAGCGTGCTGATGTCACTGGTTATACTGCAGTCAAAATCTTTGATGTAAAAGACAAATAGCAGTGGACCTAACACTGACTCTTAGTGGTCGCCCAATCTGTGATTATTCCCGTTTAACTGAAATCTTTGATTCTAGTCACTAAGTTATCCATTGATCCACCTCAATGTCTCACTCTCTATCCCATGGGCTTTTAATTTATTCCAAAGCCCAGTTTAAGCCCTTGGTAGGCACTGTCAAATGTTACTAAAATTGAGATACATAATTTGATGTACTGACATGTTCCCTTGATGTTTTCCCCATTGGATGAAAATGAAATTGAATGACTGCTTAGCAGGCATTTTTGTTTTCTGTTTTTGTTGCCCTTGAGATGCTTCCGTTTAAAAAAATGTAATCGAATTATACTTGAAGCATTTCCCCTCAAGAGGAGCAATGCAATCCCACTGCCTCCATTCCTGACAGGCTGACAGTCCCCCAGAGCATATTCCCCTGCAACTGCCCTATCCATCCCAGGTCTTTCCTGGCAGGATTGATCAACTTTGCCCCAGGCATGAGTTATGTGAGCATCCCCTTGGTCTCGTCTACTCAGGGTTGTTTTATACAGAAACAACTATGAAAAAGAGTTGGCATTCATGGACTAAGCTGACAACAGGCTCAGGCTCAGTTTCATCGCGTAGTTGCTGATTCGACACAATACCCCATGATTATGCTAAGGCACTTGGTACCAATGGCATCAACATGCCTCTCCAAGTCCTATTCAGTGTCAGTGTCTCAAAGCCACACAGTAAGACAGGGAGCACAAGCAACTTAAAGATTCGTATCTTTGTCTGCCTACATAGATATCAACAACGCCATACATACTTGTGTTAAGCATGTCCATAACACCTTGGACCAGGGCAATCTACTGAGTGACTTCCTGGTAAGACCTACTACAGTTATGTACTACATTACCAAGGTATGTGAAACTTTTGGTGACCTTGACCTCCTCACCACATGCATGAATGGACTGAACTGCATAATCCACCAAGCCTCTAAACAACTGGACCTTGGTTTTGCCCCTGAAGACCTTCAGTCCCGGAGGCTTTGCCTCCTCATGCAGCACTTTGAGAGACATCACCAGGACCTCTTGTGAATCACAGGAGGAATCATGTTGTTACAACTGATTAAAATCTAAATGCTAATGAGACATGCATTAGGGGATGTAGGAATGAAGCTTTTACTGTAAGGTGAGTATTGCTTTAGTTGATGGGCCAGTTCCATAGCCCAATAGTGTCATCGTACGAGCCCAAACCAAACTATACTTTTCATAATGGTCAGATTTTCAATCAGGAACAATTTTAAAGATTACTTGTATAGTATAGTAACTGATTTGGGAGATTACAAACCTGCTGTCAAACTGTGAAATTAATATTATCCCAAAGTTACTGGAATAGGGGTACATGGGGACATTCTAATCTTGTGTACCCTACCAAACTAAATTGAGCAAAACTGAGCACTAAGATAAAAAAAAGATGACAGGACACTAATATCAAGTACGGTAACCGAATATGAAACCTGATGCAAGGAGCAATATTAGAAATTAAAATATAGCTAAAGAATTCCTATCAATCAAATTGAAATTAAAAGGGGACATGAGTATCAAAACAGTCCTGAAACTAAATTTGGTAATTATTTTCAGTCATTTTTTTCTCTCGCTTCCTCAGCTCTCATGATAAAAGCACTGTGTTGCAGGCTTTTTTGTGCCTACTCTTTGTCTGCTTTGCTATAAATAAAGAGGGTAAAAACTTAAAAATAGGGTATGCAAGTTAATAAGCCAAGGCAATCACAAGGAAGATTTTGCAAGTCAGGTACACTAGGCATTTTTGGAATTCCATTAAGAAAATTGTTTAAGTGGTTACTCAAAAATTTATTTACAAAAAATTTCATAAATTCTGTTTCAATTGTATATAATCTCATCACTTAAACTATGCCTGTACTATTATCAAATATACTTATCTATTGTAGCCATCATCTGTACTATATTATGATCCACCATAGTTAAAGTTTCAATTGCATCTTATTTCATCATTTCAGCTATGTCTGCACTACAATCAAATACACTCATCTATAAAGGCCATCATCTGTACAATATTATAATCTACCATGGTTAAGTTACTTCATGCCAGAATTGACAACATTGAAAACAGCCTGTTGATTGGTGAACATTTAAAGACTTCCACATAATCTGTCTAATCGTGTCTCCTGAATAGTCTCTGTGCCAGTGCAGTGGTTAGCGTGGCCTACTGCAAATCTGTGGGCCTATGTTCAAATCATGGATAGGAAAGTCGGTGCACAGCCCACCCACCCAGCTGTTTATTCTTCCTTTTGGGATACTCAATAAAAAGGTACCTGGGGAATCCTGAGGAAGGGAAACTGTGGTAACCCACTGCACTGTCCATGTGTCCTGAGTTAATGGGTTCTCAGCCACCACAGGCTTAAGTATTGTTTGGAGATAAGCACTGCAGCCATGCAGCTCATTGCGTATGCTCTGAACTTTTTTACTTACACCTAATCTGTTCACTTCATGATCTGTCGAGGCAGTTTTAATAGCCTTAAAGATTATTTCTTAACTGGTCAATGAAATGGACTTTTTGATTTGCCGTCCTGCCTCTGTGGGTAATTCTTTATTGTTCCTAATACGATAATCAAACTACAGCTTTAGTTAACCTGTTTCTGTAGAAAAGTCTCCATAGATTCTCAGACTTAATACAGGTAACCCTTGTTAACCAAGAGGGTTGCATTCCAACAAAAGTCGTTGAATAGCAAAATGTCGAATAACACATCTGGTCAGAAGTGGTGCAATTTTTTGGTGGTTTGTGCACATACATGTAGATGTGGACTCTGATGGCTTTGGAACTTTCAACAGCTTTTACTCATGATTTTGAGGGGAGGGGGGGGTCAGAATGTTGGGTCAGGGGTCCCAGCCCCACAATGACCCTCACCCTGCTCTGATCAGCCGGCACATGATACGCGGAAATGCTGGACACGGCAAAATCATTAGATATATGGAGGAGTGCACTCCTAATAACACCTTTATAGTCCCTTTTTTATTGAGGCAAAAATGCACTCGCCCTCAGAAGTGCCCTTTCTGTTCAAATACATTATTTTGTTGAAATAATTCTCAGGTAATGTGAACCAACACATATTTACTAATTCAAGTTTCTCTCAACAGAGTCTGCTGGGCGACTATGTGGTGGTGAAGTGTTCCCACAAAATCGCCCATGTAGTGTTAGTCACCGTTTGCCTTTCGACTTAGCTGTGTGGTCCGGTTGGGTCTGTGTTAATTTTTCGCTGATTTCATTATTGTGCTCAGCAAAATACCCCATACTGTTTTATACCATACAATACACAGGTACTGCAACAACAGCACCATGTGGAAGATGATCTGCCTGCTATGGATGTTTGTTTACCAGTGTCTAGTCTGTCTTTCATCTTGACTAGTGGTGCATGACCGATGACTAGGACCAAGATTGGGGAGAGGAAATGTTGCTAAACCTCAGACATACTACCAGTGGAACATGCTGTATGAATTACTGGTGTTACTACAGCTTTTTTTATTACTACACAAACTTATGAACAAGACCAACCACAAACAAAGACCAACATCAAACCAATAACAATGACTGCCATAAGTATTTCCTCATCACAGGACACTACCAGGGCGACTAGTCTCTCCTAGACTGTCACAGCCCTTCAATAACATCTTATCTGTACAATCCCAAGACGCCAAGGTTACGCCTACAGGTAATGCAAGATTTGGGGTTCAAGATGCACGCTTAACCTTTTAGGCTTATTTTGAGGAAAAAAACTTGTCTCCAATGTGGACAATTACAGTATCATACACTATAACCTAGCAATTGACTTTTTCCAGTAATGGACTAATTATTTCCCCATTTAGTCAGTTAAATTGCAGGTTGAGTGTATAGCATAGGTTTGTCTTGCAACTCCACCCTTCTGTGAGCTGAGTGAGTGAGTAAGCGACACGAGGGAGGTTCATGAGTCTTGGTCTGTCTTTCTCACCAAAACATGTCTTTGCTACCACTAGCAGGCAGGCAGACAGATGTCTGGTGTGGTTTGAAAATTAATATCAGATGAAAAAAAAAAAAAAAAAAAAAAAAAAAAAGTTAATATGGCAGGGATTGCATGTAGAAACAAGAAAAAAGTATAGGTATTTTATATATCAATTGACAAGGGTTGCCTGGAACTGATGCTCTTGCTGATGATAGGTTCCTGGAAACATATTAGCAAAAAGGTTATTTATTTGTGACATTTAAATGCATGTAGGGTAGGCGGTGGCCGAACTGGTAGCGTACTGGGCCCACATTCACCGCGTGATGGACGATGCAGGTTCGAATCCCCACGCTACCACTCGGATTTTTCAGTCACCGCCGAGTGGCTTAAAACTACCCACATGCTGTCCTGAAGACCACCCATCAACCCGGACTCTAGAGGAAGCTGTCCAAGCGAATCAAGAATGAGTTCCGGGGGGCAGCACGAGCCAATGCAAGATGGCGCCACTATAAAAAAACACTCGCCTGCGCCAGAATGGGCTGGGTCGACCATCAGGCCCCACTTGGAAGAAGCCTTGGGCTGACCATCAGGCCCCACCAGGAAGATGCCTACCGGCGCAACAGGCAACGACATAAAAAAAAAAAATAAAAAAAAAAATAAAAAATAAAAATAAAAAAGTACAGTAGGATCTTCCCAATAACATCTAATTGTTACCTGGTGAACACTGTTATTAGCAAAAATGTTATTTGCATGACATTGAAATGCATGGATAATGGGCTGAATGGTACACCACCTCAGGACTTTTGTCCTTTTTTCATATTCAAGCCCTCCTAGTATTACTTTTTCATTTAGCTGAAATAATAAGAATCATAATCAAATACACATGAGCCATATAAAGCTCACCTTTAATTAAGGAGTTAATGTGGTTTGGTGTGATAGTTATTTTGAGGCTAATGCATGCATTAGCCTCGTCCCCATGCCGGCTCCTCTTGTCTGGCTCACCCACCTCCATCAAAGCCAACCCTTACATTAATTGGTAATTGAGGCAAAGCTATCACATAACAGCAGACACACTACTTCAAACCACAGAGCCAGAGAACTTGTGAGCTAGTGGGTGATCTGGGTCTGGGACTCCCGATCCACATGTAAACACAACAATAGGTGATACCAAAAAATGTACAGGAAATGATGGCCACTCTGCAGGAATGATCATATGCAGATTGGTGCGGTGAAATATCAGATACTACTCAAAGCTGTGTTCAATGCCCAATGTGCTAGTGTCGAGTCACAGATGTAGCGGGTAAAACAAGGCTTTGTGAACTATTCTTACTGTCTCTCATCCTTGGTTGTGGCAGACATCCATAACTCAGAAGTACTCACACTGGTTTAAAGTGGTGTGTTTGGTGATATTTTTACCTGTATAAGCAGTAGTGAGTGAGTGACCATCATGCTGAGCGGATGTGTTGCGCCTTGCTCTGCACAGACAGTGTCGACAAGGCTGTTAGGGCCAAAGGACTGGGGGATTTGTGTTATGTTTGTGCAAAATTCACAGGCGAGAAGTGGATTGGATGCTATTTGTGCACTAGGTGGTGTCATGTGAAGTGTGCTAATTTGTATGGGATCAACCTGGATAATATACCTAAAATAAATTGGATATGCACTCCATGCCTCCATAAAGCATCTCTGGCTACCAGCATTGTGGAAAAATTGGATGAATTCAAGCAAGAATTATCTAGGGAAATATCTGTGGTTAAGGATGAGGTTGAATCAAGGGCTGAGAAGGTGCATGAGGAGCTGTTATCAGTTGTTGACATGCTTAAACGTGCTGAGTATACTGAATCCAGTTGGGCTGAGGTGGCAAAGAGAGGCAAGAAAGTCAAGAAGAATCTCTTAGTTGTAGAAGTGAGGTTGTAGATTTTGTATGCCCATATAGAGTGGGAATTGAATGTGAAAAAGAATACAAAATAATTTTGAATGGTGAAGAAATGGAGGAAGTCAATGAGTTTAAGTACCTTGGATCAGTTATGTGTAAGCATGGTGGCACGGAGGGAGAGACAAGAGAAAGGGCATTGCAAGGAAGAAGGGTGGTAAGGTCTTTGGGACGAATCATGAATGTCAGAAGTGTGAGCATGGAGGTAAAGGGGGATTTGAGAAATACAATATTAGTACCAACCCTCACATATGCAAGTGAAACATGGGCCTGGACTGAAAGTCAGAGGTCTAGAGTGCAGGCAGTGGAAATGAGTTATTTGAGGAGTGTTTGTGGTGTGAATAGAATGGATGGAATGAGTAATGAAAGTGTGTATGAGTATTTTGGAATATGTCACAGGGGTGAAGGGAAGAAGTGTGGAGTGGTGGAAGAAGTGAAGCGAGACTTTAAAGTGGTTTGGCCACATGGAGCGAATGGAGGAGAGTAAGATGACCAGAAGGGTGTATGTGAGTGAGATAGAGGGAGGGATTGCTAGAGGATGACCTCCAGTGAAATGGAGGGATAAGGTGCAAGAGTACGTTGGGGAGAGGGGGGAAAAGATCTTTGAGAAACTTTGAGCAGGCAAGGAGGGAGTGTCTGGATAGAGAAAGTTGGAAGCTCTTCTGCCATGGCCATCTCCTGGTGGGAGCTCCTACGAGCAGGTGTCGATGAAATGATGATGATGATGACCAATGGATATTTGTGATATTATTCGTGAAAGCAATTAAGACACTCAAGCTTCCTCGAGGCTGGGCGTTCTGTACCGTCTCTGCCAGTTCTTCTCCCCCGCACAGTTGCTGTCCATTTACAGGGGCCTTGTCCGCCTTCGTATGGAGTATGCATCTCATGTGTGGGGGGGGTCCACTCACACAGCTCTCCTTGACAGAGTGGAATCAAAGGCTCTTCTTCTCATCAGCTCTCCTCCTCATACTGATAGTCTTCTACCTCTCAAATTCCGCCGCCATGTTGCCTCTCTTTCTATCTTCTATCGATATTTTCATGCTGACTGCTCTTCTGAACTTGCTAACTGCATGCCTCCCCTCCTCCCGCGGCCCTGCTGCACAAGACTTTCTACTTATGCTCATCCCTATACTGTCCAAACCCCTTATGTAAGAGTTAACCAGCATCTTCACTCTTTCATCCCTCACGCTGGTAAACTCTGGAACAATCTTCCTTCATCTGTATTTCCTCCTGTCTATGACTTGAACTCTTTCAAGAGGAGGGTATCAGGACACCTCTCCTCCTGAAATTGACCTCTGATTTTGAACACTCCTTTAACCTCTGTTCTGGAGCAGTAAGTAGCAGGCCTTTTTTTTCCATTTTTTCATTATGCCCTTGAACTGTTTCCATTGCTATAAAAAAAATAAAAAAAAAAAAAAAAAATCACTCACTCACTACGATGTTTGAGAAGAAGTGCATCGAAGATTATTATTGAGGCTAACATTGTAATTGTTGACGGCCCTCGTAGAGCGCTGCATCAGCGGCGGAGCAGGGCCTGAAACCTCATCAACGGTAAACGGTAGTTGTAAGGCTAGACTTTGATGTGGTTCATGATGTGTTGATGGAAGTGGACAAGCCGGGTACAAGAGCTCAGCACTGGCATGCTACAGTTGGTATGCCACAGTACCCTCCATGCAGAAGCCTTGAAACAAATATCACACCAAACTGCATTAACTCTATTGAGGAGAGTTTACACCCTGTGTTTTTTGTTATTCAAGTTGATGCAATGATTCCTACTACTTAACTGAAAAAAAGTAGTGATAGGAGGGGTTCATAAGGGAAGAAATGGGTAAACTTCCATGAGTGGCAGTACCAATATTCCCTTTATACATGCACCCTGTGCCATGACCAGGGTGCAAGCCTGATGATTACATCATCAAGATGTTGGCAAACACTCTATCCAAGAAGCACCTAGATGCTTCCTTCCACCCTAAAATCTGTTAATCAAAAGAATCCAAATGTTATTGTGGGAACTTGGTACTTATTTTAACTTCGTTATTGTTGAAAATGTCGAGATCCTACTGTACACAGGTGCGGGTGATGTAGGAATCTCACCCATTTCATCAATTTTTATTCATTGCTCACCTTGCATTTTTTATGCCACCTAACTTTGTAAAGCGACACAGTGTGTTTTACTTTCATCACTGGCATCACTCATCAGGGCAGCTGGCTGGGGTAAGAATCCAAATGCTATAATAAAAACTGGGTGTCAATTAACAAAAAGAAAACACACTTTGACTACCCAGGATGAACTTTTGGCTGGTGCAGTCCTTGTATGAATGTTTGGCAGTGAAGCAAGTGGCCTGGTGAGAATGACTGACCCTTCAGTAGAGGCATTGAGATCACTGTGACTTATACCATCTTTCCCTACCTCCCTTCAAATGTTCAGTACAAGTAAGAACCTTGTCAAAATCTCACTTATTTATGTATCCTCTCACTCTGATGTTCCTTCCAGTCCTGAATGGAAGCAAGAACATTGTCAATTTCTTGCTCTATTCCTCTCTTTTCCACTTCTACAATCTGCAATCTTTTTCTGAATTCTTCCTTAATTTTGTCAATTTTGGTATCACACTGCAGGTTTTTGTTGTTCAACTCCACTAACTTGAAGGTTAAGTCTCTCAGTTTTTTGTGAGCACCAGAGGGACCCGTCACACCAATGTTCTCAGCGATGGCAGCAGTTCGATTTTTCCTCGTTGTCTCTTCTGGTGAATCACACAAAATTATGTCTGGCTCAGAAGCTGGGTTTCTGGATTGCAGTCTAGTATTAGTTTCAATGTCTGGTACAAAAGGCATCACAAAGACGTTCTCCATCTCTTCTTGCTTGATGTTGGTATCCAGATCCATTTGAACATGCATGTTGTCAGTATTGACTGATGTACTGGGACCGTTCGTGTTCTGTGGTTGGTTCAATACTACATTGCTTGTGCTTTGGACCGAGTACCCTACAGGGTGTTGTAGAACCACTGGCTGGGGCTGAGGCACATACACATACACTGGTACAGAAGGTGCACTGGTGTTAGCCACAGGGATAGTGGCCATTGGGACGTTATGGGTCACTTCTTCCATTGGCACAGGTACTGTGGGTTCTTGTTTTACAGAAACATTGATAAACTCACTTTGGCTTACCACATCAACGTGTTTGTCATTCACTTTGGCTGAGTTTGGTTGTTTTCCCTTCTTCCTTTGCTCCACAACATTCTCTTTTCGTTTCCTCTTCTTTGAATTGTCTTTTGGTTTGTCAGATATTTCCACCAAAGGCTCCAAAATGTTCATGTCCCAGTCATCGTCGTCACTCAGAGGTTCACTTTTCCTAAATGAGAATACAAACAAGGAATTAGGGCCAAAGCCTCACACCAGAGGCACCCATCATGGGCTTAGGTCCTAAGAGTAAGAAGTGGTGTGTTAGATACTTAGACTTAAATCCTGCTTTTGTTAACTCTTTCCATCCATGATGCAGACGTTGGCATCACAGTATGGAAAAGGTCAAGAGGAAATGGAAGATGATTAATCCTCTTCTAAACTTATACTGAAGCCATACAACCAATACTTGCACAACTCTGATTAAGGTATATTTCTCATCTGTAATACTGATACTTTAATTATTTTACTACCTACTAATACCTACACAACTCTAAATACTCTAAACATGACGACTAAAGTGTACTTCTCAACTGTACTACCTATACTTAGTCTTATTACCAATACGTACACAACTGAGACCATGGTGTACCTCTCAACTGTAGTGCTACTGCTACTTATAATCATCTTACTACCACTCAACTCCGAATATGGTGTTGCACTTCTCAACTGTACTATTGATACTTATAATAAAGTCTTACTACCAATACGTACACAACTCCAACCATGGTGTACTTCTCAATGAATTCTTGTGTCAGGCGGATAAGGATGACTCTTGGGGACATGGCATTGCAAGTGAGGGGTGTCGTTTCCTGGCTCTTGCCTACGAACAACTCCCGCACCTCCTGAACGAGCTGACTCAGCATCATCGTACCACCTGCTGTGAGGAAGAGTGGTGCTTTTCATTAGTGTGAGGTCATGGTAATGGATTGTAGAGTGTGAAGGGTATGGCAGGGTGAGTATTATGAAATATTTTGGTGTGTGATCAAGGTAGTGACTGGAGAGTTAGGTATGGGAGTATACTGTGAATTAGTTCTGTGTGTGGTCATGGTAGTGGCATGGAGAGTGCAGGCTGTAGACTGTGGGGTATGGCAGGAAGGTACTATGAATTATTTGTGTAGGATCATGGTGAAGACTTGGGGCGTAAGGTGTGGGACCATGGTGCTATGAATTACTTAAATGTGAGGTCGTGGCAATGGCTTTGTGTGAAGGGAATGGCAGAAGGTACTATGAATTACAAAATGAGGGATCATAGCAGATTTTCTTGTTTGTCGGGTGAAGGAGGGTGACGTCATGAATTACTTGAGTGAGAGATCATGATAGTGACTTGCATAGGGTCTGTTTGCCAAGCAACACACCATTTCAACCTTTACTCAACTGGAAAAAAAAGAAGCTATAATGGTATTGTCAAAGTCAAAGTTTATTGAGACTCATTATTTTTATTAGTGTAAATTTTCAAAATTCAGTCAAACTTCCTGCATCACAGTTTTACAGACTGGAATGGTTCTATGAAACTGAAAACATACCCAACAGTGTTTAAGTATTTATATATTTTTTGTGCCTTTGCAGAAAAAATAAAAAAAATGATTACAGCTGGCTTATATTACCTGGCACATTATTCTTGATATGTTAGTTTTAAGGGCTTTGAATTGTTAGCTTTGACATGGGAGGTGTCATAGGTGTGCAACGGCGGGTTATGTACCTGATTCTGCTTTGTTTTGTGAGTGCTTTTTGTAATATTTCAGAGTGTAAATATAGAAAGTATGGTCACACATTTCTTGCCTTCATGCGCTGCCATTTGCAAGGTGAGGGGTGAAGCGTGGACAGCTGTGTTATGACGAGTGGGCTGCACCTTTGGAGTTTCTGTTCAAGCCTATGTATTCTTGCTCATCCAAAACATTTGGTTTCTCACTTACTAACCTCGTATCCTCAGATGGAACCTGTAAAGACCATGAATAGGATAAAATTAAATTAATTAGAATATTGAACAGTATGAGACTGCGACAATTAGTTAGCTTCTTTATTTATGAAGGATTGTTAATGAAGGGAGCAGGTTGGAGTACCAGCTCATACTGCCAAAAATTATAAAAGAATGCCTAGCTACTGTAAAACTGACTCAACAACAGACTGGCCTAGTAATTCACAATATATATATATATATATATATATATATATATATATATATATATATATATATATATATATATATATATATATATATATATATATATATATATATATATATATATATATATAACAAAATTATGTAGAAAAAGAACATGTAATTTTTTGATTTTTTTAACTTGTATTTTTCCAAATTAAACATACAACTATAATTTCCAATTTGATTAACATCTCATATTGAAATAAAAAAAAATATGTATACTATGCATGAAACTGAACACTATGGTATTATGTTTCTTCAAAAATATGGGTGAGTAAAACATGCCAAAATGACCACTGGTGGGTCACTTCGTGGGAGAGCAGCTTCACTGGTGACCCACCAGTGGGTCAAATTGCAGGAAACGTGTTAAGGGGATGATGGGTGTGAAGCCCCCCTGTTGGGTAGGTTGAGTTTAGTTGAGTTAGTTTAAATTAATTCAGCATGCGGTGTGGGGCAGCTGAAATATGCAGCGTGGGACACGACAAAGAGGCGACAGGGGTGGCAAACTACACGGCCAGTGGTAACAGGTAGGAGCAGGGCGAAGGAGGGTGAACAACAGGCATTGAAAAGTCAATTATTTAGTAATTTGTGGAGAAAAATACTATCTCCATAATAATAAGCATCGTATTTTAAATAAGCAGTCAGTATCTCCTTCGTTAATAATCCCAGGTATTAGTTACTGTACTGCATTCAGATAAATCAAATACAACACAATGTCAGCATGCACCTTATGCGAGATCCGGATCTGGATCATAATGCGCAGGGCACCTTTAAGGTGCATAACACGCATATTTGGGTTGGCTGTTGGGGGGACGGGGGAGCTGAGTGTGCAGGGGAGGGAAGTGAATCAAAAGTAATTGTTAGTGTTGGTGTGTTGTGATGACAAGTGAGTGTGTATTTGTTTCCTAAATGAGTCTATTGTACCACAGTCTAAAATCTGTTGAGGGAGGCTGTTCCAGTCACGTATGATGCATGGAAAGTATGAGTGCTTGTATGCGTCAGTGTTAGTGTGGTATGTTTGGTATCTATGGATGTGTCTGTTATGAATGTAGTGTGCCGACTATGCCTGATGAACGAGCCTCCCATAACCCACTTAGCCAGTGGGGTACCTCTTTGGCCGACTCGGTAAGGAGTGGCTCTCCTGTGACGCTGGTCGCAGGTTCAATCCCAGGCAGCCGGTGAATACCCTGATCTTGATTAATTTCTCGTGTGTTTTGATACACGCAGAAGGACGTGTGGGACCGAGAGAGTAATAGAAAAAAAGAGAATAGAAAATCTCGTCATTAAACGAGTACGTTGACTGTTTGCGTTGTGTAAGTATGTATGTGGATCAATGTCAATGTGAGTGTTTGTGATCTTGTATTTCCACAATACCCAATGGAAGTCTGCCTTAGGTTGAGACTGTCCAATCAAGCACAGCACATCACAATCGTCCTTTTCTGAGTGAATACGAATTCCAAGTGCGTTTGTCTTCATTCCAACACGCGTAGCACACTCGAGGGCAGCAGTGTGGAGGCGTGAGCCCTAACAGTCTACGTGAGGCAGGTCTGGATCTGGCGAATGGCTTGCCTCCTCACCTGGCGTCCTCCTCTTCAATGTTTGGGGCTGGGCAGGCCACGGGGGCACGCCTCTGTAGCCCCGGCAGTGTGTTTATTTTTGTGGCTGTGAGGGTCTGGAGGAGGGCTGCTACTCCCTCAGGGCTCCAGGGGCTGCCGGGGCGTCCTTCGCCGCTGCTGCTGCTGCCTCCGTGTTTACAACATTTGAGCGGGTGTTGCGAGCGAGAAATACCTCCTCGCAGAAATAAGTTGCTCTGATGTCCACTATGCATGCGCCCTCGGGAATACACAACAGGAAAACTTCTTCTTCTTCGTGGGTGTTTTATGGGGCTAGTTATATTAATTTGTCTGGTTTTGTCCACTTGTGATATTTGTAATGATTGATATTGCCCGCAAGAAAACAACGCACCACAGACCAACAGACCAAACAAGCGAGAGCTGAGTGAACATCAACGTGGGGTTATTCTTTCTAAAATCTGTCCTATTCTTTTGTTATAAAGCCTTCTCTTGATTAAAAGCGTTTCTCTGATGTTTGCGCCATGTGTTTTGTATGCCGAAACAGGACAAATAAACGATAGCGGTGAGTGAAATATAGAAAATGTCAGCAAGTTGGACTTCTCTCTGCGAGCTATTTTGCGGCTGCGTGCTGATTCCTTGGCTGATTCATACAAAACGTCACACACTGTTACCAACGGCCGCGTGAGTCCTCCGACCCATTTACCATTATGAAGCCACTGCCTGTCGGTTTAGTGTAATCAATCCTTAAAAAAAAAGTGTGTGATCATACTTCCTTACAGAGCAAATTCAACAGGACCCAAATGGACAACGTTATCATGCAACAACTGTGTGCAATCTTTACGTGCACCTATTCTGCTAGAATGGTTAGAGTATTCATATTACCCAATAAGTCTCTATCAACTCTAAACACTTATTTTAAGCTGGTATTGCAAGAACTGTTATAGTGTATTAAACCTTTGAACCCATTCCTGCAGATCATTATAACCACCTATTTTGCCATCACAGTCGTCCTTTTCCGCGTGAATACGTAAGCCAAGTGCGTTTGTCTTCATTCCAACACGCGTAGCATACCTGAGGGCGGCAGTGTAGAAGGAAGCACTCAGCGGCACAAAAAAAAAAAAAAAAAAAAAAAAAAAAAAAAAATCTAGGTAAAAAAAACTAGAGTCCCTTTATAGAGTCCCGACATAGGCGGCCCATTGTATAAGGCTGCTGGGCGCCATTTTTGGCCCTTCGAGCACCGCGCCGACTTTGAACTGAGGAATTAAGAACATAATTTTTACCTATTTTGGAAGCGGATTCGGCTGCTTTTCAATGTAACAATGCCTTGCTGACTAGCCTTCGGTTGTAGCAACATGCCACAGAGGGGATACAAAGTGTATTAATTAACTGCAAAGTCGCTGAGAAGACAGAGGTGTGCTAACAGTCAGTCGTCTTGGGAGGAAACCATCGGTCATGAGAGCAAGACACGTGTGATATGTTTCCTTCTCTTGCCGTGTGATATGTTTACTTTTCTTGCCGTGTGATATGTTTACTTTTCTTGCCGTGTGATATGTTTCCTTTTCTTGCCGTGTGATATGTTTCCTTTTCTTGCCGTGTGATATGTTTACTTTTCTTGCCGTGTGATATGTTTACTTTTCTTGCCGTGTGATATGTTTCCTTTTCTTGCCGTGTGATATGTTTCCTTTTCTTGCCGTGTGATATGTTTCCTTTTCTTGCCGTGTGATATGTTTCCTTTTCTTGCCGTGTGATATGTTTACTTTTCTTGCCGTGTGATATGTTTCCTTTTCTTGCCATGTGATATGTTTCTTTTTCTTGGCGTGTGATATGTTTCCTTTTCTTGCCGTGTGATATGTTTCCTTTTCTTGCCGTGTGATATGTTTCCTTTTCTTGCCGTGTGATATGTTTCCTTTTCTTGCCGTGTGATATGTTTCCTTTTCTTGCCGTGTGATATGTTTCCTTTTCTTGCCGTGTGATATGTTTCCTTTTCTTGCCGTGTGATATGTTTACTTTTCTTGCCGTGTGATATGTTTCCTTTTCTTGCCGTGTGATATGTTTCCTTTTCTTGCCGTGTGATATGTTTACTTTTCTTGCCGTGTGATATGTTTCCTTTTCTTGCCGTGTGATATGTTTACTTTTCTTGCCGTGTGATATGTTTACTTTTCTTGCCGTGTGATATGTTTCCTTTTCTTGCCGTGTGATATGTTTACTTTTCTTGCCGTGTGATATGTTTGAAGGTTATGTCGTGTGATGTGTTTCCAGGTGATGTCGTGTGATATGTTTCCAGGTGATGTCGTGTGATATGTTTCCAGGTGGTCGTGTGATATGTTTAATTTTCTTGCCGTGTGATATGTTTCCAGGTGATGTCGTGTGATATGTTTCCAGGTGATGTCGTGTGATATGTTTCCAGGTGATGTCGTGTGATATGTTTCCAGGTGATGTCGTGTGATATGTTTCCAGGTGATGTCGTGTGATATGTTTCCAGGTGATGTCGTGTGATATGTTTCCAGGTGATGTCGTGTGATATGTTGCAGGTGATGTCGTGTGATATGTTTCCAGGTGATGTCGTGTGATATGTTTCCAGGTGATGTCGTGTGATATGTTTCCAGGTGATGTCGTGTGATATGTTTCCAGGTGATGTCGTGTGATATGTTTCCAGGTGATGTCGTGTGATATGTTTCCAGGTGATGTCGTGTGATATGTTTCCAGGTGATGTGTGAAAAGTTTCCACATAATTTCGTGTGATATTTGTATATGACGTGCTCTATGTTTCCAGGTAATGTTGCGTCAAATGTTTCCAGGTTATGTCGTGTGATATGTTTCCAGGGAATGAATTATGATATGTTTCAAGGCGATGTCGTGTGATATGTATCCTATCCAGGTGATGTCGTGTGACATGTTTCCTTTTCAGGTGATGTCGTATGATATGTTTCCTTTCCAGGTGATGACGAGTGATAAGTTTGTGTGTGTGTGTGTGTGTGTGTGTGTGTGTGTGTGTGTGTGTGTGTGTGTGTGTGTGTGTGTGATAAGAGACACGTAGAAGTGTTTCTGAGAGAGAGAGAGAGAGAGAGAGAGAGAGAGAGAGAGAGAGAGAGAGAGAGAGAGAGAGTGTGTGTGTGTGTGTGTGTGTTCGGGGTTCAGTGTTAGGATCTGTGTGTGTGTGTGTGTGTGTGTGTGTGTGTGTGTGTGTGTGTGTGTGTGTGTGTGTGTGTGTGTGTGTGTGTGTGTGTGTGTGTGTGTGTGTGTGTGTGTGTGAAAAAGAAAAGGAGAAGAAAAACAAAAAGAAGAAAAGAAAAATATGAAAAGAAGAGTAAGAAAAAGAAAATGATGAAAAAGAAGAAGAAAAATGAAGAAAATAAAAAAAATAATAAGAAGAAAAGGAGAAAAAGAATAAGAGGAAAACAAGAATAAAAAAGAAAAGAAAAAGGAGAGAAAAAAAGAAGATGAAACCTGTTGCTCTCTAATATGATGAGGCGTTAATAAGGTGTCAGAATTATCAGCTAACAGGATCGTGTGGTAAGACAGGCAGCGGTGGTTGTGCGTCACTGCGCACTACTTTTACATAACTATTAACTAACGCCTGGAACAGGTTTTTATACGAGTCAAATGAGTAACTGAACGAAAGGGCGAGACGTTTAAAGGCAAGTCGATGTTCTTTACTTTGTTTTTGTCTGCTTTCCGTCTTTTGTCTGTAAATTTCATGCGTTGTGGAGTGTGTGTGTGTGTGTGTGTGTGTGTGTGTGTGTGTGTGTGTGTGGTTAAGACAAGTCAAGTCAACCTCTCTGAGCTACGCAAACTTTTTAATATTAACTTGCTTGAAAACTCGCTATCTATTTTTAGGTTAAACTGATTTAATATTCGTACATTTAAATAACAATCTAGAATCATATATATATAGATATATATATATATATATATATATATATATATATATATATATATATATATATATATATATATATATAAACTATAGTTGTCTAGTCTCCTTGTACATTTGAATAACCACCTATATTTATACATATATAAAAAATATATACAGGTCTAGTCTCCTCGTACATTTAAATAACCATCCCTGATTATATGAAGAAAAAAAACTATACGTGTCTAGTCAGGTTTAATTCAAGAAAGGCAAACGTTTTAAATATAAAATCTACCTTCTCTACATACGAGCAATTATGATAAACAAAATAAAGATTTATTCCCAAGCACTCCTACAACCACCTCTAGATATAATAACCTCTGTGATATACATGGAGACTGTTCGTCTGTTTGAAGATACGCAGACTTAAAACATTTTCTTGAGTCTCTTCTACCTCATAATATATATCATAGTATCTTGAATTCTATCTTCACGCATCATCTCTAGCTATGCGATTAAAAACCTACAGACCGCCCACCTATTCCGTCTGTTCTAGGGCAAGCCACCCATGCGTTTGGTAAGGTAGCGATGTCGTCTTCTACGTAAATGAAAGGGAAAGTGTTCAAGCACCAGGAGTTACCAGGTTAATGAACAGGCTGAATAAGCTCACCCGCCACGCCGCATACCTCGCACCTGTTCTGCCAGTCTTTCTCTTAAGGCGACTGGAACCCATTTAGCGGTGATCGAAGCCCACTTGATTGGCGGACCTGTATTTTTTATCATGCTTATTGACTCGGAATTTTAAATAAGAAAGAAATGGCGATGTGAAGTGTGACGAATGTGAGGCCAAAAGTGAACGCTTGAAAAAAATATATTTATTGTTTTTACGAAGCAATCTGGAACGAAAGTGAGGTATTCATACGACCATATGTCTAAAACTATGTTAGTAAAGTACTGATAAAAACGGGAAAAAGAGGAGGTAAAGCATTATATTCAAGAATTCAGAAAAAGAGATTTAAAAGGTGAACACAGCCACTCCCAGGAATAGCAAGATTGTTAGAGAAGTACTGATTAAAAATGGGAAAAATGAGGAGGTATAATACATTCAGGAACTCCGAGAAAAAAAAAGTAAATGGAGAGCACAAACATCACCGGAAATAGCAGGATAGTTAGTGAAGTATTGATGAAAAATGAGGAAAAAGAGGTGACAATATAATACTCTGAAAAATAAAGAGTTGAGCGCAGCCACCTCAGAAATAATAGCATGGGAGGTCGTTACAAAGGCATTCCCTCCAAACGTATAGTGTCAGCACTCCTCTATCTCTACCTATTACGTCTTTCAGCATAATAATAAAAAAAGCTACAGGTGATCTCCACTTTACATGCCACACCACAAGGGATGAAACATAATTGCCGTCCTTTTCACTCTGACATGGTAACACTGTCCCTTCCACCCGAGCGCCGAGTCAAAAAATCTCTCTCTCTCTCTCTCTCTCAAAGGCCCATATTCCCAAACCTTACTTACCCACTCTCATTTAATAAAGCCTTCGTAGAGGTTGTGGGTATTTCCATGGTAGCAGCGGGGATCATGTTTCTTAATGGTCCCTCCAAGCGAGAAAAATGAGAAAAAATCATCACTCACACAAACCATTTCATAATATATATCGAAGCATTTGTGATCAGTTTATGTATCATCTATTTTGGGGGGTTTAAATCATGGCACAAATTTGGCCCGTCGCTGCTACTCGGTAAAGCCACAAATTTGGCCCGTCGCTGCTACCGGGCTAGTGACACTTTGACAAGGCTTCTGTACTACCATGAACGTGGAAAACACTCATGAGAGCCCAACTAAGCTCCTCCGTGGTCTTGGAAAATAGTTATGAGAGCCGAGAGGGTCTGAAAATATGGGCCAAAACCTCCGTCCATTTCCCTCAGTCCACCTCAGTCCACCGCCCACTATATTCACCTCACGCCCACCGCTCATTATCTCTCTGCCTCCTCTGTTCTTACTTTCTCCTCTCCTGGCGCCACTCCCCCTCGCACACGCCTTAACTCTTGCCCCATACGATTTATAGGAAGCCATAACAGTAGTGGAAGGAGTCGGCACCCTCATCTTATTTCCATTTACCGTTCAGCATTCACCTCTTCATTATTTTTTCGTGTGTAAGTCTGTCTGGCTGAAACTGAGATGGTAATGGTGTAGATGCCTCTTCCTTGTACATTATTTTTTGTGTTTATATTAATTATCTTTCCAATGCCCAGTTTCATCTTTCACTACTCTCTTTCGTCCCTGAATAGCCTAATATAATTCATTTTTTTGTTTTGTCAGTATCACATAGATGTTCTCTTCCTTATATCTTTCCATCGCCAGGTTTCGCCTCTTATAACTCTCCTTCGTCTCTGAGTGGCCTGATACTTCCATTCTTTTCCTGACTGTAAGATATAACTATGCCGATGTTCTCTTCCTTGTATCTGTGTTTATTCTTCGTGTACTAATCATTCCATCGCCATGTTTCGCCTTACCACTCTCCTCCCGAGTCCTCCGTTCATGAGTGACCTGATTACATTCTTCTTCTTACGTGTTTGGAATGCTGATGTAATGAAATGCGTGTTCCATATTCCTCGTTCCCTGTGTTACCTCACCATTCCCCTCCTCCCAGCACTCCAAATAAGGGCGTTACATGATGGATAACACCGCGGGATGAGGGGATGCTTGCGTGTTCCCTCGTAAAACGCTAACAAAGACATCAGCATTACCGAGAGCTCTTCACAGGCCGATACACTTCTCCCAGTCTTCGTTTCTCAAGCTTTACTAAATGACTTGAGGCTTATTACGATGTGAGGAATGCTGGTGCTCTTCTACTCAAGGACCTAACAAAGACAGCGACATTACCGAGAGCTCTTCACAGGCCGATACACTTCCCCCAATCTTCGTTTCGCAAGCTGTATGACTAGAGGCTTATTACGACGTAGGGAATGCTGGTGCGCTTCTACTCAAAGGCCAAACAAAGACATCAACATTACCGGACTCTTGACGGGGCGATACCTTCCCCCAATCTTCGTTTCGCAAGCTGTACCAAAAGACTTATGAGGCTTATTAATATGTAGGGGATGCTGGTATGTTTCTCCTCAAGGACCTAACAAAGACAAGCTTATGAGACTTATGGGCTTATAACAACGTACGGGATGCTGGCGTGTTTCTTCTGACGAGCCTAACCAAGACATTAACATAACCGAGCTCTTCAGAAGGCGATAAACTCCTTTCAGTCTTCGCTACCCATTACCAAATGACTTATGAGGCTTACATGATGTAGGGGATACTGGTGTGTTTCTCCTGACGAGCCTAACCAAGACATTAACATAACCGAGCTCTTCAGAAGGCGATAAACTCCTTTCAATCTTCGTTTCGCATTACCAAATGACTTACGGGGCTCATTACGAGGTAGAGGATGCTGTTGTGTTTCTCCCCAAGAGCCTAACAAAGAGACTACCATTCCCTGGAGCTTCATAAGGCGATGTACTCTACTCAGTCTTCGTTTCGTAAGCTTTACCTACGATCGCGGCTGGATGCAATATAATGCCCCTGAGTTGTGACCATAAATCTTTAGCCCCCGTAGTTTATAACCATACTTCGTCTAAAAAAAAGTTCACGTTATTAGAATACATTTATAAAGACGATCGAGGCTTGCTGCTATATACTTGATATTTAGGAGACATGACTGGTCCGTATTCTTAACACTTCGGCGCCCAAGTTCACAATTTTGACAAGGCTTTCGTAGGAGTTTTGGACCTTTCCAGGGGTAGTTTTTTTTAACCCTCTAGTAGTCTGACCCTTCTTCTGTACTATGAACCTAAAAAAACACCCATTAGAACCCAACTGATCTCCTTTTTGGCCCTTGGAGATAGTTGACGTGAGAGCCGAAAGCGTCTAACAATACCGACCGATATGCTTTTATGCACGTCATTAATAACTCGTATCTAGCCAAACTAATCCATTCTCCTGACGTTTTTTATACGTCAATCATTCTTCAATTTAATCCTCCTTTCGCAAGCGTTAAAACTCATGCCCAGAGCTGAGTTCGTCCGCGTCTTACGCCGTCTTCTATTATATGAAGCTCTGAAACCTAAGATGCCACGGTTCAAAACTTCAAAGTGTCACACATACACAACCACAGAACAATCGTATTATTACTAATATTGCAAGGCTCATGAAGAAGGGGACATACTGAGCCTAATCAGGTGCCCATCGTAAAGGACCGTAGAATGATAATAATAATAATAATAATAGTAGTAATAATAATAATAATAATAATGATAATAATAATAATAATAATAATAATAATAATAATAATAATAATAATAATAATAATAATGAGAAGAAGAAGAAAAAGAAAAAGAAGAAGAAAAAGAACACGATGAGTAAGAAAAAACGAAGAAGAAGAAAAAGATGAGTAAGAAAAGAAAAAAAACCGAAGAAAAAAGACGGGTAAGAAAATAAAAAAATAAGGTGAAAAAAGAAAGGAAATAAAAGAACACAAAAAAAAGAAAGAAGAAAAAGAAGAAAAAAGACAGAAGAAAAGGTGATAATGAAAAGAAAAGAAAAAGCACACACACACACACACACACACACACACACACACACACACACACACACACACACACACACACACACACACACACACACAAACAAACAAACAAACAAACAAACCCAAAAACGTTAGTCTGCCCTCCTTCCCATCTTCCGTTTTCTGTAAGTCAATGAACACCTTCGCTCCGGCCCCTTTGAAGTGACTCCCCGCTTGTTCAGGTTGCTGGTTGCCCGCTTGTTGCCCCGCCCCGCCCTGCCCCGCCCCGTGGATGCACTGAGGGGTGACGGGGAGGGGGGGGCTAAGTTAAGTGGGGTTGAGAGAGATCCTTGGGTAGGGGGGAGGGGGGGGTTAGCGTGAAGGCTCATATGCAAGATTATTTGAAGAGATTGTGAAGCATCGTAACCTTGATGGAAAGTCATAATATTGTACGATACTTGTGTGTGTGTGTGTGTGTGTGTGTGTGTGTGTGTGTGTCTCTCTCTCTCTCTCTCTCTCTCTCTCTCTCTCTCTCTCTCTCTCTGATATTTATTTTTTCAAGCTGCCGCATAAATTCTCTCTTATCAAAAGCTGCCTCGGCGTGTTAGGCATTCAAAAACAACACGGGTAGCATATATAAAGTGACGCCGGTTCTCATTACCTGGATAAAACCTGTCGTAATGAGGTCTCTCTCTCTCTCTCTCTCTCTCTCTCTCTCTCTCGTCTTCTTTAGAGGTTCGAATTTTCTCTCGAACAATCAGGTCTCAATTGTATCTTTTTTTTTTCACTTATCTCCTTCTTTCCAATACTTGCTTTATTGTTTATTTATCTCCCGTATCGTTGTTTCACTCTCCCTGTCGTTTCTACTTTCCCTTTTTATCCCAAGAATCAGCTCTCGATTGTACCTTTTTTTTGTTACTTATCTCTTCCTTTCCAATACTCGCTTTTGTTGTTTACTCATCTCCCCTATCGTTATTTTCCCTTTCCCTTTCATTTCTTCCTTTTCCTTTTTTATCCTACTTCCTTAATCGCCTCTCTTTTATTTCATTCCCCCCTTACCCCCCCTCCGGTTCAAGGTCAATAAGTTGGTCAGTTCGTCACTCAGTCAAGTTAATCAGCCAGTCAGTCAGCTAGTCAGTCAGTCAGAGTGTCAATCAATCAGTCAATCAGCTTGTCAGTCAGTCATTCAGTCAGTCAGCCAATCAGCTAGTCAGCCAATCAGCTACTCAATTAATCAGTTCATCAACCAACCAATCAATCAGCGAGTCAGTCACTCAGTCAAGTTCTCTACTCAGCCAGTCTGTGAGTTCGTCAATCATAAGACAATCTCGACTGATAGAGCAAGATACGGGCGCAAGTCTCGAGCAATCGAGTCCTCGGAGCAAGACTCGAGTAACTCCAACTTACGGGTGGTTGGTTACTTGTTGAAAAGGTGCTTCGAAGTCCCGAGCTGGTGTTGTAGGGGTCACGGATTCCATCCTCGGCTCAGACGCACCCAGGCCTTCTTCAAGTCACCAAACATCATCCCTGACACATCCAATTCTCTACGTCGTCCCCTGCCACATTCAGGTTTGTGTGGGCCATACGTTATCGTCAGAAAACCGTGCATAGTCCAGATATCCTTCTCGTCACTTCAAATCCCCTTCAGGCTTGTGTGGGTTACCGTCATCGTCTTCGCGCCTCCGCCAGTCACCAGAGCTCTGCGTCACCCTCAGTTTCCGTCACAGTCCCTTCAGTTCATCCACGACACCATACTATAGTCACCATGGCGCCAACCTCAGTGCGTAAGAAGGAAGGACCTGTTAACTTAAAAGAGGAGAGCACCAAGTCATCGGAACTATTGAACGGTAGGCGCAGAGCTGCCGTGACGAAGAGCAAGACACGCAAAGGGCACGCGTCACGGGCACACGGGCTGCAGAAGATCGTCGGGCGAGGGTTGAGTGCGGCCGCGAAGGCATATGCGATCGCCAAGACAGGCATCAAACTCGGGGGCTTCAGTAATATGGTCTCCCATGCCCTGGTCAGCACGACTCGCACGCTGCTCGGGGCACCATGCGCAGAGCTGACTGGGAGCCGGTACCAGGCCGGGCTGAGCGTGGAGTACAAGAAAGGCGAGGATGGTGCCAAGTGCAACGTGGCTATTAACTTCTCCAAGACTCCAAAAAGTGGCGACGGACTGCAGCTCAGGTAAGTACACCCCCTCTATACCCACAGACTTCGAAACTGAATCAGGTTTTAGGTTTTCTTCATAACAATAATAATCAAATATATTTAGCACGCAAATCCGATCCCCTGAATTGTATATTGTGTCTAAAGGCTTAAATTACGCGAAAATTGATTATACGCGGCTTCTTCAGGGACCCAAACTTCGCGTAAAACAAGAGCTACCTGTATATCGGCTGACTGGACATTTTTTCAGTCGATTAACTTTAAAGTGACTTCATCTATTCATCTTTGGAGGAAATATTTCATTCTAGTTCTTCAGTTTCCATTCCTAATGATCGGAAGGATGTGAAGATCGGGGGAATTGTGGGATAAAGGGCGAAAATATATCCATCCTTTTAGCGTTTATCTTTATTTACCTATCCACTCCACAAATCACCCATCAGTCTGCCAATCTCCCTATCCACTCTGCTATTTATCACTCAACTAAAGCTGCTTATCTAACACGAGAGAGGGAGGTGTTAGTTATGTCCATGCTGCAAATGCCGGTCCATTGTCACTATTCAGCCTTGCATTTCAACCGCTGTTCACCCACGCATGTGAACAAGCCAGAATTATAGTAATGGGGATATAAATGTTATGCTTTTATGAGCCTTTGCCCTCAGGTTTAGATCCCCCATCGACGCCTGCTGCATGGCGCCCAACCAGGAGCAGCAACAAGAAGGCGCCATAAGACAGCCCAGATTTGTGCCATCGTATTCAAGAGCGCGAATTGACGGCGACGGAAGAGTGGTGTTGTCGCCCTATGGCATTGATTTCCTGGCCATGGGGCGGGGCACAGCGGCGACGCCAAACACGAACACGCCACTGCTGATTGAGGTTGACCCACTGTGCCAACCGAAAAGTGAACCGGCGTGTCCTGCGTTCGAAACAGTGCCTCTAGGGAATTCCGAAACACGACAGCCGCGTGGACTGATCAAGAGTGAGCACATCAAGCAAGAGGTTCAACGATAAAAGGAAGATGCGAGTGGTAGTATGTCACCGTACCGAAAAGTGAGCCGGCGAGCCTTGCGTTTCAAACTGCGCCTAGAATAGCGTTTCAAGGGACAAGAACAACGGCAGCAACTACACGGACGGACCGAAAAAGAAGAGATAAGAGGATCCATATAAAATGAGGTGATGCAAGTGGTTTTGGCAAGTGTGTAATATAATAGTTTGTCTTTAAAAGTGCAGAAAGTGGCCCCTAACATTAAACTCTAAAACAACAGCAGCGTTAGATCATTAAAATAAAGAACACTAAGCACGAGGTTCCGATGCTAAAATGAGGACGATGCAAGTGGTTCCAGTGTGTGTGTGTGTGTGTGTGTGTGTGTGTGTCACTAGAGCCATAAAAAGTTGCTCATCTTACCGCACTCTCCTCGCTGACCTTTCGCGCGGTAGCTGCAGGCATCTTGGTGATCGGGGGAACTCAACTAAAGGTGCGTGCCGCCGGAAATGTGACCTGAAAGCAAAGAAAACGGCGTGTGGGTATGGGTGTGGGTGTGGGCGTAGGTGTGGCTCTTCTGACAGCCAGAGGACACCCCGTGACACACAATGGGTGGAGGAGAAAGTGAATTTGAGGTTTGGTGAGACATAAACTTGCATGAACGAAGAATGAAAGTTGTTGTAAAACCCACACACACGCGCTTGCTTGGTGATGTTCGAAACTAGTGAAGAGAAGGTGCAAGTGTGTGTGTGTGTGTGTGTGTGTGTGTGTGTGTGCGTGTGCGTGTGTTAATCCTTTCTTCCTTTAATTTTTCTTCTCTCCCCTTTTTCTCTCCCCTCTTTCCTCTCCCCTCCTCTTCTTTTCCTCCAATTCCTCCTCTTGTTACTCCCCTTTCTCTCCCTGTGTGTGTCGGCGGGGATCCAGGCCAGCCTAACTGAGGTCACTCGACGCCGAAAGTAAGGCCTCGCTCTTTTTATCTCGCTTGTGCTCCTCTCAGCCGCTTCGTCGACCCTAATAAGCAAGAGACTGTCACTTTGAAGCCTAAGTATAGCCGTGCGTGTTGATTCCTTGCTGCATTGTTTTAGTGAATGTTTTAAGAATGCTACTGCGGTCTAGTCAGTTGGTTTCAAAGGACTAGAAAAAAAACTTGCCTAAATGTGTGTTAATTATATGCTGTGAAGTAAAATTTTAGTGAAAGTTTTGAGTATGCTGCTGCAGTCACGAGTCTAGTCAGTGTTTTAAAGAATTACAAGAAAAAAAAAAAAAAACCGGACATCTTTGAAGCTTTGCCTTGCACGTGGACTGAGTGCTACAAGAAGGAAAGGAACACTAACCTAAATGTTGCTTTTCCATCTTTGCTACAGTAGGAGTCTCTGGTCAGTGTTTTAACGAATATTTTAATGACATTTACAACTAATAAAAAACGTACGTGATTAGTTTTTATTTTATTCTCCAACTAGACCTTCATGCATACAGGTGTGACGTAGAAATAAGAGGAGTTCAACGCGGGGGAAGAGTTCAACGCGGGGGAAGAGTTCAACGCGGGGGAAGAGTTCAACGCGGGGGAAGAGTTCAACGCGGGGGAAGAGTTCAACGTGGGGAATATAATTGAACGTGGGGAACAGTTCAACGAGGATAATAGTTAAACGTGGAAGCTGTATCATACCTTTCCTAGTGTATGGAGATTAAATTAAGAAAGAACAGTATATATAGGAAGCGGCCCCAGCAATTACCTGTTCAACCTGGCACCTGTTACATTTTCTCACCTCGTTAAATTTAGAAAGGACAGTATATATATGAAGCAGCCCCATCAATTACCTGTTCAACCTGGCACCTGTTACATTTTCTCACCTCGTTAAATTAAGAAAGAACAGTATATATAGGAAGCGGCCCCAGCAATTACCTGTTCAACCTGGCACCTGTTACATTTTCTCACCTCGTTAAATTTAGAAAGGACAGTATATATATGAAGCAGCCCCATCAATTACCTGTTCAACCTGGCACCTGTTACATTTTCTCACCTCGTTAAATTTAGAAAGAACAGTATATATATGAAGCAGCCCCATCAATTACCTGTTCAACCTGGCACCTGTTACATTTTCTCACCTCGTTAAATTAAGAAAGAACAGTATATATAGGAAGCGGCCCCATCAATTACCTGTTCAACCTGGCACCTGTTACATTTTCTCATCTCGTTAAATTTAGAAAGAACAGTATATATAGGAAGCGGCCCCATCAATTACCTGTTCAACCTGGCACCTGTTACATTTTCTCACCTCGTTAAATTTAGAAAGGACAGTATATATATGAAGCAGCCCCAGCAATTACCTGTTCAACCTGGCACCTGTTACATTTTCTCACCTCGTTAAATTTAGAAAGGACAGTATATATATGAAGCAGCCCCAGCAATTACCTGTCCAACCTGGCACCTGTTACATCCTCTCATCTGGTAGGCAAAGATATACTGGTGTCTTAGAAATATCAATAGCACGTCAGGTGGCATTTACGTTACCTTCTCCCATTCGATAGAGATTTGATTTATACGAGTGTGGGTACTGGTAGAATGGCGGTAGTTTTTACAATCGCAGACGCCTAGGTTCTTATTAATCGGCAGTGGTGCAACATCGAAGTCACTGCTCTCTCTCTCTCTCTCTCTCTCTCTCTCTCTCTCTCTCTCTCTCTCTCTCTCTCTCTCTCTCTCTCTCTCTCTCTCTCGTGTTCTCCCTAGCATTTCTTCCTTCCTCCTTTTCTTCTTTTCTTTCCTTCCTTCTCTCTGTCTCCCCAGCATCTCTCTCCCTCCTTCCCTCCCTCCAATCTACATTCTCCTCATGCAGTCAAGAAACTCACACAGCAAAAGCCATTCTTCCTCCTTCTTGTCTCTCCTTCCCTCCTTCTCTCCTATAAGTTATTGTTATAAGTTATGTACAGTGCACTCTCATCCCTGCTCCCCTCCCCTCTTCCCCCCGCGGTCTACTCCCCTTTCCTCAACCCTCCCATTTATACACCGTACCCTTTTCTCATCTCTGTTTTCCCTTTTCTCACCTTCCCCCTTTCTGCCATGATAATTTTAAATTCACAAAGAAAGTAACAATGGGAAACAAAGTATCGCACGAGAAAGCGAACGTAGTGGTAAGCCTGCAGGAAGGCGTCTGCAGGCTGGACACCCTGAAGGTGTCTTACAGGGGCGGGGGCTGCCTCAGGAGGCGGCGAGAGATCGCCTCCTTTACTTTCCCCCGCACCGCATGGAACTGCACTGAGGGGGCAGAGGTCTGCCAGGCCGAGGGCGGCCTTAGCGTGCCCTTGGCCACGCTCAAGAAGAAAGACGGCAGCAGGACCGTCTTGCTGCACTGGACCTCCGACAAGAAGACAAAAAGGAGCACCATGACTCTGGGCATGTTTATTGACAACCTGGACTTCTTGTGTTTCTCTATCTACTGCGACGGCGGGGACTCCGGGGGCGCCTACACCAGGGTACGGTACCACGTGCGCCGCTGCAGGGAGGCGTCGTGTCCCGCAGTGTGCTCCCTGCCTCCACCACTCCGGCCCCTGTCCCCACCACGCCGACCACTGCCTCCACCACCCCGACCCCTGTCTCCACCACACCGACCACTGTGTCAACCATACCAATTCCTGCGTCCTCCACCGCCACTCCTGCCATCACTACCCCGACCACTGTCTCCACCACGCCGACCACTGTGTCAACCACACGAATTCCTGCGTCGTCCACCGCCACTCCTGCCATCACCACCCCGACCACTGTCTCCACCACACCGACCACTGTGTCAACCACACGAATTCCTGCGTCCTCTACCGCTACTCCTGCCTCTACCACCCGATCCCTTCCTCCACCACGCCGACCCCTGCCTCCACCACCCTGATTCCTGCCTCCACCTCCCGGCCCCTGTCTCCATCACACCGACCCCTGCCTCCACCACCCAGACAGGTAGTACTAGTGCCATCACCCCTGCTCCAAGTGATAAGGCCGATGGCGTGATGACCCCGGCCTCTAACCATGAGGCACTTGCTGTGACGGAACCCAGCGAGGCGGCCAGGGAACCCACTAAGAAGACTCTCCGCCGGCGGATAAGGCGCAGCAGGGCGGCCAAGGAACCCACTAAGAAGACTCTCCGCCGGCGGACAAGGCGCAGCAGGGCGGCCAAGAGGCCCACACGGCACGCCCAGTGCAAGGACGCGCCTTACACCTGGACTGACGTGTTCCTTGACGGCACGGCGATCTGTGCCGCCGTCGTGTCCGTCGTTCTGGTGTACTACAGGTGTTGGTGAAGTGCCACGCCTCCCCAGAGACGCAGTGCCACAACGCCTGCATGGAGGCCCTGCTGGGCACATCTATCTCTTTCTCTGTCTTAATACTCTGCCGTACTACTCTTGTCTTTCTCCTGTTCCCTGTCGCAAATCTCTCTCTCTCTCTCTCTCTCTCTCTCTCTCTCTCTCACACACACACACACACACACACACACACACACACACACACACACACACACACACACACACACACAGCCTTCATAATCCACTTTTTCTCTCTCCCCCAGCACCTTCACAAAATCCCTTCAATTTTCTCAATCCATCCTTTTTTCTCGCTCCCCCCTTACCTTTCAAATCCCTCAGTCTTACACACTCCTGGAGATCTTCAGGGCAAAGAGGGCGTGGCAGTCTGTCACTTGTCAAAAGCAATGGTCAATTCACCAGTGAGGTGGTTCAGTGGTGCCTGGAGCTGCTCTCTCTCTCTCTCTCTCTCTCTCTCTCTCTCTCTCTCTCTCATACTAACACACACACACACACACACACACACACACACACACTCACTCTCACTCGTCCCCAAGAGAGCAGAGTTCCACGCCCCGCACCTCGTCTTCCTCACGCACCTTACCCGCCTGGAATGCAGCTTACTCGTCATCTGTGGGTGCCCGCTGCTACGCTCGACCGCCTGGTAGATGTGCGCTGACACCTTGGTTTGGGGTCACCTGGCTGCCTCATCCACGCACACCCACCCACACCCACACCCACACCCACACACCCACACACACAAATACACTTGAAAACATTTAACACCCTTTCACAAACACCCACGATCATCCACACACACACACACACACACACACACACACGTCTTAACACCTTTTACCAGCCCTCCAGAGTCATCCAAGCGCATCCAGACTCATCTATTCATCCATATAAAAAATGACTCCATATAAATTAGACGCCATTAAAAGCTGTCATTCTTCTTCTTCCTCTTCTTCTTCTTCTTCTTCTTCTTCTTCTTCTTCTTCTTCTTCTTCTTCTTCTTCTTCTTCTTCTTCTTCTTCTTCTTCTTCTTGCCCTAATGCACCCTATTCTACGCGTATCTGATATAGTTTCTTTTTATGTGACGCAGAGGAAGAGAACAAGGAGGAGGAGGAGGAGGAGGAAGAAGATGAGGTCAGGGTGTAGCCAGTGAGGCGTGGAGGGAAGAGGAAGGGGAGGAGGGAAGGGAGGTCGTTCAGAAGGGAGGAAATGGAAGTGGAGCGAAGATGAAGGGGAGGAGGGAAGGGAGGTCACTCAGAAGGGAGGAGAAGGAGGAGGAGGAAAAAGAAGATGAAGTTGAAGGAAGAAGAACGAAAAATAGAGAGGAGAGGAGAGAAAGGGGAATTGGAGGGAAAGGCGAAAAAGGGGAATGGGAGGGAGAGGAGAAGCGAGAAAGGGGAATGGGAGGGAGAGGAGAGAAAAGGAAATGGGAGGGAGAGGAGAGAAAGGAGAATGAGAGGGAAGAGGAGATAAAGGGAGAAGGAGGAGGAAGATAAGATAGAAGGAAGATAATAAAGAGAGAAATAAGTAAAAGAAAGCTATTAGAGAGAAGGAGAAAGGGAGAGTGAGGGAGAGGGAAGGAGAGGAGAGAAAACGAAAACAAAGAAGAAAAGAAAGGGTGAAGTAAGAGAGAGAATGAGAAGGAAGGAGAAGAGAAGGGGAAGGTGATGGAAGGGCAGGTAAGGAGGTGAAGGAGGGGAGGAAGTGAAAAGAGGGCAAAGGAGAGGGTAAGGGAGGAGGGAAAGGAGGGGAGGGAGGGAAGGAGAGTGCGGATCAAACTATTTTACTGACCATAAGACCTTAGTTGGTGGGCGCCCTTGTTAACGAGAGAGAGAGAGAGAGAGAGAGAGAGAGAGAGAGAGAGAGAGAGAGAGAGAGAGAGAGAGAGAGAGAGAGAGAGAGAGAGAGAGAGAGAGAGAGAGAGAGAGAGAGAGAGAGAGAGAGAATGATACAAGAGATGATTAAATTAAAAAGATAAATGTGACAAACGTGAGATGAAATAAAACCTGTGTGAATTTTGTTTGGAGAAAAGGCATAAGAAAAACGGACGAAGATGGAGGAGGAGGAAACATGGAAACATGGACTAGCAGGCAGCAGAAAGCCTGTTGGCTCATTACTAGGCTGCCTGCGTTCAGGCGGAGGAGGAGGAGGAGGAGGAGAAGCGAGGAATCTGAAGAAGACTAAGAAGAAGAAGTAGAACAACAACAACAACAACAAAAACAATAATGATGAAAAAAAAATAAGAAGAAAAACGAAGGAGAAAAAGGAGAAGAAAAAGAGAAAAAGAAAAAGTAGAAAGGAGGAGGAGGAGGAGGACGAGAAAAGGAAAAGAAGACTAAAAAAAAAAAGATTATGAAAGAAAAGGAATATGAAGAAAAAATGCATAAAGAACAGAAATGAAAATAAAATATATAAAAAAACACAATAATAATAAGAAAAAGAAGAAACGAAAAAAAGAAGAAATAAGAAATACAACAACAACAACAACAACAACATAATGCAAGCAGAAACAAAGACATGCAGGCGCCGTGTTAAGATGCAAAGAAAACGGGTTGTAGGGCTTAATTGTTATTACCACATAATTTTTAAGGGAAACTTCGATTGGATGTCCACTGAATACTAATGTTTGGAGAGAGAGAGAGAGAGAGAGAGAGAGAGAGAGAGAGAGAGAGAGAGAGAGAGAGAGAGAGAGAGAGAGAGAGAGAGAGAGAGAGAGAGAGAGAGAGAGAGAGAGAGAGAGAAATAAAAGAATATATGATGATGCAATACGACAACAGCAGAAAGAGACAAAAAAATAGGACAAAACAAAGAGTGTGAGTGAGGTTTTCTTGGAGAGGAGAAATAAGAAAAACGAGTGAAGATGAAAGAGGAGGAGGCGAAGGAGGAGGAGGAGGAGGAGGAGGAGGAAAGGTTGAACAGTTCTGAGGTGCGTTTTTTCTCTCTCCTTGATTTCCCTTTCTCTTCAGTTTCCGTTTGTTTTTAAGGTTATCACAAAATTCTTCACCACGCTTCATCTCCTCCTGATATGCAAGTGTTTATTTTATTTACTCTTTCGTTTATTTTTGAATTTGCTTTTATTAGTTTATTTGTTTCGTTTATTTTTTGTTCACTTTTAATTTACTTTTTTTTCTTCTTTTCAGTAGTTTATTTATTTGTTATTTACTTTATTTCTGCTTTCTATTTTCTTTTTCTACACTACTTTCTTTTTTACCTATTTGTCTACGTACTTATCCATCAGCTTAATTACGCTTGAACATTTTTTTTCTGGTTCTATTTCTACTTTTTTTTTTTATAATACCATGATTCGTTTCTTCTATTCCTCTTTACTTTTTATATTTGCTTTCGTTTCCGTTTTCTTTTCTATCTCATTTTCCGTTACTTTAGTTTTGTTTTCCTCTATTTTCGTTTTTCTATTTTATTTTCGGTTTCGTTTATATCGTTTTCTCTATTTTCGTTTTTTTATTTTATTTTCGGTTTCGTTTATATCGTTTTCTCTATTTTCGTTTTTTTATTTTATTTTCGGTTTCGTTTATATCGTTTTCTCTATTTTCGTTTTTTTATTTTATTTTCGGTTTCGTTTATATCGTTTTCTCTATTTTCGTTTTTTTATTTTATTTTCGGTTTCGTTTATATCGTTTTCTCTATTTTCGTTTTTTTTATTTTATTTTCGGTTTCGTTTATATCGTTTTCTCTATTTTCGTTTTTTTATTTTATTTTCGGTTTCGTTTATATCGTTTTCTCTATTTTCGTTTTTCTATTTTATTTTCGGTTTCGTTTATATCGTTTTCTCTATTTTCGTTTTTTTTATTTTATTTTCGGTTTCGTTTATATTGTTTTCTCTATTTTCGTTTTTCTATTTTATTTTCGGTTTCGTTTATATCGTTTTCTCTATTTTCGTTTTTTTATTTTATTTTCGGTTTCGTTTATATTGTTTTCTCTATTTTCGTTTTTCTATTTTATTTTCGGTTTCGTTTATATCGTTTTCTCTATTTTCGTTTTTTTATTTTATTTTCGGTTTCGTTTATATCGTTTTCTCTATTTTCGTTTTTTTTATTTTATTTTCGGTTTCGTTTATATCGTTTTCTCTAATTTCGTTTTTCGTTTTTCGTTTTTTTTACCATTCGTTTTTTTTTGTGTGTTTTTCCATTTTCGTTTATTTTTTGTTATTTTTTTGTCTGCTTTTTTTCATTTTCGCATTTCTTCCTTTTCTTTATTTTTTTACATTTTCTATTTTCATTTTTTTCTAATATATTTTATCTATTTCATTTTTCCTGTATTAAATTTTGTTTTCTTTATCTCATTATATATTTCAATTTTGTTTTTCGTTTCTTCTACCTATTTTTTTTGTATTTTGTTTGCATTTTATATTTTCGTTTGTTTTCCGATTAATTTTATTTATTTATTTTTTGTCTCTCCTTCTAATATTATTTCATCTCTTCATATTTTATTACAGTGTTATTTATCTCCATTTTCATTATATTCTAGTACATTTTCTTCTTCTTCCACTCTCTTAATCTTCATAAATAACGCTTCTGATTCTTTCGTCATCATCATCATCATCATTATATTTCTAGTTTTTATTTTCATCATTATCATTTTTATCACTATTGTCATCATTATTCTAGTTCTTATCTTTATTTTCTCTTCCTCGTTTTTACCTTTTCTCTGCTTCCTCTTTCGCCCTCCTAATCTCTAGACTCATCTAATTATACTCCTAAAGAAACTCAAGTCATCTTATCTTAGCTCTAAGTCTTTTATTCTCCTCTTTCTTCTTTTTCTCTCACTCTTCATCTTTTTTACTGATACATAAGTAGATTCCATTATCTTTATTTCCTCCTTCTTCTTCTCTTTCTTCTTCGTTTTCCCTCTTATTTTTATTTTTTTTATTTTTTTCCTTTTTCGCTTTCTTCTTCATTTTCTTTTCCTCTTCTTTTTCTACTTCTTTTCTTCTTCTTCTTCGTCTTCTTTTCTAAAACTTTTACTGATACACAAATACATTCTATTCTATTCTATTTTAGCCTTATTTTTCTCCTCCTCTTCCTCCTCCTCCTCCTCCTCC
>NC_066537.1:16317944-16487944 GCF_024679095.1 Eriocheir sinensis
TGAGTAAATGAAATGAATGAATAGAGGAAGGAAAAAAGAAAGAAAAAAAGGAAGGAAGGAAGGAAGGACGGAAGGAAAGGCATGGGATGGCGTACCTTCATGGGCGTGGTCTGCTAACCTACTTTTTACGTGTCGCTCCCATAGGCTACTACAAAAAAAAAAAAAAACGATGGCCCGGGCTGTGACGTCACGGGAAAGCAGGTATATAAGGGGCTGGGAGGGAAGGCACCTGGCACAGTCCACCTGGCTGACCAACCGCACCGAGATGACAGCGAAGGTGAGCCAGGGAGAGGGAGAGGGAGAGGGAAGGAGGGAGGGAAAGGCAGTGAGTTGGGGGATGTTTTGAATTAAGAAAGTCTGAGAAAGAAAGATATAGAGAGGGTTAAGAAAAGACAGGGAGAGGGAGAAGGAAAGACAGCAAGTTAATAGAATATGCTGATAGTTGATAGGAAGAGACCAGACAGGAAAGAGATCAAAGGGGAAGGTGTTTTGAAATAATGAAAGATAGAGAAAGGGAGGGATAGAGAGAGAAGAAGAAAGAAGAGACGGGGAAGAATGGAAAAGAAAAGGCAGTGAGATAAGGGTTGGATGGAAGAGAGGAAGAGAGAGAATAGCGGAAAGAGATTAGAGAGGGAACAATGTTTTGAATCAGAGGAATGGATAGAGAGAGAGAGAGAGAGAGTGCAGCTCCAGGCACCACTGAACCACCTCACTGGTGAATTGACCATTGCTTTTGACAAGTGACAGACTGCCACGCCCTCTTTGCCCTGAAGATCTCCAGGAGTGTGTAAGACTGAGGGATTTGTGAAGGTAAGCCGGGGAGCGAGAGAAAAAGTGATGGATTATGAGAAATTGATAATGTGTGTGTGTGTGTGTGTGCGTGCGTGCGTGCGTGTGTGTGTGTGTGTGTGAGAGAGAGAGAGAGAGAGAGAGAGATTTGCGACAGGGAACAGGAGAAAGACAAGAGTAGTACGGCAGAGTATTAAGACAGAGAAAGAGATAGATGTGCCCAGCAGGGCCTCCATGCAGGCGTTGTGGCACTGCGTCTCTGGGGAGGCGTGGCACTTCATCAACACCTGTAGTACACCAGAACGACGGACACGACGGCGGCACAGATCGCCGTGCCGTCAAGGAACACGTCAGTCCAGGTGTAAGGCGCGTCCTTGCACTGGGCGTGCCGTGTGGGCCTCTTGGCCGCCCTGCTGCGCCTTGTCCGCCGGCGGAGAGTCTTCTTAGTGGGTTTCTTGGCCGCCCTGCTGCGCCTTATCCGCCGGCGGAGAGTCTTCTTAGTGGGTTCCCTGGCCGCCTCGCTGGGTTCCGTCACAGCAAGTGCCTCATGGTTAGAGGCCGGGGTCATCACGCCATCGGCCTTATCACTTGGAGCAGGGGTGATGGCACTAGTACTACCTGTCTGGGTGGTGGAGACAGGGGCCGGGAGGTGGAGGCAGGAATCGGGGTGGTGGAGGCAGGGGTCGGCGTGGTGGAGGAAGGGATCGGGTGGTGGAGGCAGGAGTAGCGGTGGAGGACGCAGGAAATGGTGTGGTTGACACAGTGGTCGGCGTGGTGGAGACAGGGGTCGGGGTGGTGATGGCAGGAGTGGCGGTGGACGACGCAGGAATTCGTGTGGTTGACACAGTGGTCGGTGTGGTGGAGACAGGGGTCGGGGTGGTGGAGGCAGTGGTCGGCGTGGTGGAGACAGGGGTCGGGGTGGTGGAGGCAGTGGTCGGCGTGGTGGGGACAGGGGCCGGAGTGGTGGAGGCAGGGAGCACACTGCGGGACACGACGCCTCCCTGCAGCGGCGCACGTGGTACCGTACCCTGGTGTAGGCGCCCCCGGAGTCCCCGCCGTCGCAGTAGATAGAGAAACACAAGAAGTCCAGGTTGTCAATAAACATGCCCAGAGTCATGGTGCTCCTTTTTGTCTTCTTGTCGGAGGTCCAGTGCAGCAAGACGGTCCTGCTGCCGTCTTTCTTCTTGAGCGTGGCCAAGGGCACGCTAAGGCCGCCCTCGGCCTGACAGACCTCTGCCCCCTCAGTGCAGTTCCATGCGGTGCGGGGGAAAGTAAAGGAGGCGATCTCACGCCGCCTCCTGAGGCAGCCCCCGCCCCTGTAAGACACCTTCAGGGTGTCCAGCCTGCAGACGCCTTCCTGCAGGCTTACCACTACGTTCGCTTTCTCGTGCGATACTTTGTTTCCCATTGTAACTTTCTTTGTGAATTTAAAATTATCATGGCAGAAAGGGGGAAGGTGAGAAAAGGGAAAACAGAGATGAGAAAAGGGTACGGTGTATAAATGGGAGGGTTGAGGAGAGGGGAGTAGACCGCGGGGGGAAGAGGGGAGTAGACCGCGGGGGGAAGAGGGGAGGGGAGCAGGGATGAGAGTGCACTGTACATAACTTATAACAATAACTTATAGGAGAGAAGGAGGGAAGGAGAGACAAGAAGGAGGAAGAATGGCTTTTGCTGTGTGAGTTTCTTGACTGCATGAGGAGAATGTAGATTGGAGGGAGGGAAGGAGGGAGAGAGATGCTGGGGAGACAGAGAGAAGGAAGGAAAGAAGGAAAGGAGGAAGGAAGAAATGCTAGGGAGAACACGAGAGAGAGAGAGAGAGAGAGAGAGAGAGAGAGAGAGAGAGAGAGAGAGAGAGAGAGAGAGAGAGAGAGAGAGAGAGAGAGAGAGAGAGAGAGAGAGAGAGAGAGAGAAGAAAAAATAGAAGGGAAGAGAAAAAGAAGACCATAAACAGTAAAAAAAAGTAAAATAAAAAAGGGAAAAGGATGCAGGTGAACAGACTGCATAGAGGAAGTTAAAGGAGAAAAAAACATTAACGTATATAAAAAAAAAGATGTCAATAAGAAAATAGAGTTTAAAAAAGAACGACCAAACAAAACGAAATAAAAAGGAAATAGAGAAAGAAGGAGATGGAGTCAGAAAGCGAAAATACAGATTACATAAAGAGGAAGTTAGAGAAATAGAAAAAAATACCAAAGCAACATAGAAGAGAAAAAATCAAGTGGAATGTAGAGATTGAAGAGGAATGACAAAATAAGGGAAATAAATAATAAGTAAATAGAAAAAGGCCATAAAATAATATATGTCCAAAAGGGAAGATGTATATAAAGTTTGAGACTATTGAAATTAATGCAGAGATGAGAGCACGAGAGAACTATACAAAGAAAAAAAGGAAAACCAAAGATGTAGAGAAAAGAATCCAAGACACTAAAGAAAATCGATGCAAGAATGAAGAAAAAAAGGAAACAAGAGTAATAGAAAATGGGAGAAACTACAGAAAATAGATGATAGAAAACGAAAGAAAGAAAAAAGGAAAACAAGATAAAGAAAAAAAGAAAAACAAGAGTAATAGAAAATGGGAGACCCTAAAAAAATTGATGATGGAAAACGAAAACAAATAAAGAGGTAAACAACAACAAAAAAACAAAAAAACAAAAAACAAAAAACAAAAAAAAATGCAAAAAATAGTACAGAAAATTTATGTAAGAGAGAACGAAACAAAGAAATAAAGGAAAACAAAAACTAAGTCTCAGTTACACATCTCTCCTTGAAAAAAAAAAAAAAAAAAAATCTATGTTCCTAATACCCGGCACTGATGATAGACGACAGGAGTGGAGTTCGATCCTCTAGTCATGTGGTCATAAAGGATTCGATTCCATTCACAGCGGGACGCCTTCACGATTCGCCTCTATAGCAGGAGGTAAAAAAAAAAGAAAAGAAAGACTAGGAAATGGTGATACAATAAGAGTTCTTTTTCATTTCTTTTTTTTACTCTGTACGTTTATTTTTTTCATTTTTATTTTCTTCTTTGTTTCCTATTTGTTCTGTCTTTAGTCTTGGATACTCTTTCGCGTTCTTTTTTTTTATTATTTTCTTTACCTTTTTTTATCCATCCTTTGTCTCGTTCATTTCTTTTTCCTTTTGTGTGTTTTTATTTTCTTAATCTACTTCTCTTTATTATCTATCTTCAGTCTCATCCGTGGAAGAAGTGGAAGTGGAAGAAAAAAAATAGGAAGGCAAAGAAAAAAAATAAATGAAAGGAAGGAAAAAAGCGTACGAGTATAAGACAGGAAAAGAAAAACATGGAAAGTAAAGAAAAAAAGAAAAAAATATGAAAGAAAGAAAATATACAAAATTAAAAATGGAGTACAAGAGAGAGGTAAAGAAAAAAATATAAAAAAATGGAAGAAAAAAACGTATGAGACTGAAGATAGATAAAAGAGAAGTAAATAAAGAAAATAAAAATAGATAAAAAAAGAACAAATGTGCGAGACTAAGGGTGGCTAAAAAAGAAGTAAAGAAAATAATAACAAAAAAGAAAGAAAGAAAGTATACAAGACTAAAGATAGAACAAACAGGAAATAAAGAAAAAATAAAAATGAAAAAAATAAACGTAGATTAAAAAATAAAAGCTTATGAAACTAACGGTGGAGAAAAGGGAAAGTAAAGAATAAGAAAAAAAAATAAAGAAAACGAGTTACCGGATTTTAAGACACACTGACTGAATGATAGTGGGACAAGAGAGAAAGAAACGTAATATATTTTTTCCAAAGACTAAAATGACTGATAGTGAATGACTGATAGTGAATGACAGTGAATGAATGATAGTGAAACAATGATAGTAAATGACTGATAGTGAATGACAGTGAATGAATGATAGTGAAAGAATGATAGTGAAAGAATGATAGTGAATGAATGATAGTGAATGACTGATAGTGAATGATAGTGAATGACTGATAGTGAACGATAGTGATAGTGAATTATAGTGAACGATAGTGATAGTGATGGTGAATGATAGTGAATGAATGATAGTGAATGATAGTGAATGATAGTGATAGTGAATGATAGTGAACGAATGATAGTGAATGATAGTGAATGATAGCGATAGTGAATGATAGTGAATGAATGATAGTGAATGATAGTGAACGAATGATAGTGAATGATGGTGAATGATAGAGAATGAATGATAGTGAATGATAGTGAATGAATGATAGTGAACGAATGATAGTGAATGATGGTGAATGATGGTGAATGATAGAGAATGAATGATAGTGAATGATAGTGAATGAATGATAGTGAGACAAGCGAGAAGTGGAAGTAATATATATTTTTTCCAAAGACTTAAAGGTTGAAAAAAATAAGAGAAAGAAGTGTAGGACGGGAGAGAAATTTTAATTAAACGAGTTCCTAGATTAGCATACATTTCTCTTTTTTCTTTTAATTTTTGACATTTACGGTATGATGAATTTCCTCTCTCTCTCTCTCTCTCTCTCTCTCTCTCTCTCTCTCTCTCTCTCTCTCTCTCTCTCTCTCTCTCTCTCTCTCTCTCTCTCTCTCTCTCTCTCTCTCTCTCTCTCTCTCTCTCATCACACTTTCCCTCTCTCCCGACAGGTGTGTTTCCTCCTTGGATTGGTGGTGTTGGTTGGGGCTGACAAAAGACCTCAGCCAGCCTACTCTTACTCAGCTCCTCAGGTAAGCAACACACACACACACACACACACACTCTCTCTCTCTCTCTCTCTCGCACCTGGTTCACCTGTTAAGTCGTTAATTATGATCTTTGCCAGTTTTTCTTTTCTTTTTCTTTCTTTTATTATTTTTTCTATTTATATTATCATTGTATATATTGTGTCTGTAGGTGAGAATTTTTTTTGTGGCGATTTTTTTTTCGTGTGTTGATTTTTATTTTGCCACTAATGATCAACGTTCTTATGCTACTACTGCTACTACTACTACTACTACTACTACTACTACTACTACAACTATTACAACTACTAGGAGATCCCAAGCAGATGAAGCAGCAGGACAACCAATCAAAGCATTCCGAAAAAAGTAAAAGTTGCAGATCGTAAAACCGGACACAGAAAAGTAATAATTAGCCCTCCTCCTCCTCCTCCACCCACTTCTCCTCCTCCTCCTCCACCTCATTCCTCACTGACTCATCACTTCCTAAAGAGTTCCCACGCATAGACCGAGTGATTTCCTATATTTTAATCGTAGAAATGACAGCCACAGACCGACAACAGCCAAAGTAACAGAGTGGCAGCCCTGACAGACGTTGAGGGAGGCAGGGCGGACAGACAGCCGGGCGGAGAGATAACACTGAGGGCCTATTTTTAAAGATTTCGGCGCTCAAAGCACAGACAAGGCTTTCGTTGGAGTTTTGGGCATTCACAGAGGTAGTCTCCTTATGTCCTTGAGTGCCCTGTTGCTCTCCCTCCTACAGGACTTCAGCGGGGAATCCTACGAATCGACTGAGGCCAAATATGAGTTCAAATACGCCATGAAGTGAAAGGATACTGATGATAATAGCTTTGACGTTTCTTCTATCCTTGTGTTACTACGTTCCTCTCCCTCCCACAGGACTTCAGCGATGAGTCCTACGAATTGACTGGGGCCAAATATGAGTTCAAATACGCCGTGAAGGAAAAGGATACTGATGATAGTAGCTTTGACGTTTCTTCTATCCTTGTGTCACTACGTTCCTCTCCCTCCCACAGGACTTCAGCGAGGAGTCCTACGAATCGACTGAGGCCAAGTATGAGTTCAACTACGCCGTGAAGGACGAGTACTCCGGCAACGACTTCGGCCACCAGGAGTCCCGCGACGGTGACCGGACTGACGGCTCTTACTACGTGCTGCTCCCCGACGGCCGCCTGCAGAGGGTGACCTACTACGTGGACGGCGACTCGGGCTTCGTGGCGGAGGTCAGCTACGAGGGTGAGGCACGCAAACCAGAGTCCTACAGTCCCCCCAAGCCTACCTACGCCCCTCCCCAACCTACCTACGCCCCCCCTAGGCCTACTTACACCACCCCCAAACCCCCCAGGCCTACCTACGCCCCTCCCCAGCCTACCTACTCACCCCCTAGACCTACCTACACCACCCCGAAACCCCCCAGGCCTACCTACGCCCCTCCCCAGCCTACCTATGCCCCTCCCCAGCAGACCTACGCCCCTCCCCAGCCTACCTACGCCCCCCCTCGCCCAACTTACGCCCCTCCCCAGCCTGTCTACGCCCCCCCTCAGCCTACTTACTCCACCCCTCAACGGACCTACGGCTTCCCTCAGTAAGGAGTCACCGTGGATACATCAGTTCCCCCTCGTTTAAGACCATTCTCCCTTCCGTCTCTTTTACAAGGGTCTCCCACTGTTCCCTCTCATAAGACTCCCTCAGTACTTCACTCCCTCCCCCTCTCCCCCTTGTAAGAACCGTTCGTTATGTCCCTCACTCTTTCCCCTTCTCCCATCTCTAACTTAAGGGTCTTTCCCAGTTCCCCCCCTAACTTAAGAGCCCCCCCCTAACACCCACCTCCTATCAGCACTCCACCATTGCCCTCATTACTCTCTTTCCCTATTTATAAGAACGCTTCCCTTCTCCCCTCACTACCTTATGAACCTCCCTCCCTTACCCCTGCCTCAATAACTCCTTCCTTACCCCGCCTCCCTGTAGAACCCCTTAGACCTTCAAAGGCTGCCCCCTCTCTCTTTCCCTTCCCTCCTTTCCTTCCCCTCACTCAATGAACGCTGTGCAATATTTTGATAAGCTATATATTGATATCTTTTATACGACTGTTTGTGTACGACTGAGTCACTTTTGCAAACCACTGTACTATAAGAGCTTAAGTTATTCTGGGAGATTTAATTCCTTTGTGTGTTTAAGGAGACTTGATTCCTCTGCATATTTTAGGAGACTTTGATTCCTTTACATGTCTTGCGAGATTGGATTCCCTTGTATAGTTTGGGAGATTCGATTCCCTTGTGTACTGAAGGATATTTTAATTCCTTTGCACATTTTGGGAGACTTGATTCTTTGGTATGTTTTGGGAGACTTTGATTCCTTTATATGTCTTTGGAGATTTAATTCCTTTATATATTTTGGGAGACTTAATTCCTTTATATATTTGGGGAGACTTTGATTCCTTTATACGTCTATGGAGATTGATTCTTTTATGTGTTTTTTGAGACTTAATTCCTTTGCATATTTTGGAAAATTTTGATTCGTTTATCTATTTCGGGGGACTTGATTCCTGTGCATATTTCAGATTTGATTCCTTTGTATACTCGTATATATAATTTAGAATGCGAGTCAATGCGATTTTCACATATATATTTTTATCATCTCATTCTCTTTCCCTGTAATTTGAGTGTTCCGTTTACTCTCCCGCCTAGGAATTTTCGAACGTTTGTGGAACGTTTGTGGTTTGTGGAGTCGGTTCTTCGGCGACACTATTATTATTTTTTATACACGAAATAAAAGAAAATGTGACAAAAAAAGTGTTCTGTATTTTTCTATTCCTTTTCAGTAGAGTTGCTGTTGTTGGTGTCATTGTTGTCGTTGTTGTTGTTGTTGTTGTTGTTGTCACTGTTGTCATTGTTATTGTTGTTGTTGTTGTTTTTGTTGTTGTTGTTGCTGATGAAGATGATAAAGAGAAGAAGATGCGAGGTTACGAAACAAAAAAACAACAACAAAAAAAATAACATGGATGAAAAAGGAAAAAAAATAAGGCAAGGTAGAAATACAAAAAAGAAAAAGAAAAGAAAAGAGGAAGTAAAAGATAGAAGGGAAGAGAAGAAGAGGAAATCTTTGACCATGAACAGAAAGGAGAGAAAAAAAAATCATGTTGTTGCTCTTGTTGATGATAATGAGGTTGTTGTTGTTGTTGTTGTTGTTGTTGTTGTTGTTGTTGTTGTTGTTGTTGTTGTTGTTGTTGATGATGTTGTTGTTGTTGTTGTTGTTGATGTTGTTGTTGTTGTTGTTGTTGTTGTTGTTGTTGTTGATGTTGTTGTTGTTGCTTTTTGTTGTTGATGTTGTTGTTGTTGTTGTTGTTGTTGATGTTGTTGTTGTTGTTGTTGTTGTTGTTGTTGTTGTTGCTTTTGGTTGTTGATGATGCTGATGAAGAGAAAGCGAGGTTACGAAAAACAGAACAAAAAAAAAGGAAAAAAAAGAAGGCAAGGATTTAAAAATACACACAAAAAATAGAGGAAGTATAAAGAAAGCAGGGAAGAGAAGAAGAGATAATATCTGACCATGAACACCAAGAAGAAAAAGAAGAAGAAGAAGAGGATGAAGATGAGCTGATTGCAAAAAAGAGAAAGTTTGAGGAGAGAAAATATATCAACGTAAATAAAAACAAAGATGATAAGTCAGAGAGAAAAGAAAATGGAGTTTGAAGAAAAACGACCATAAAGAAAAAGAAAGAGAAAAGAAAAGAGGAAGAAAAGGCAAAAACTATAGAAAATAAAAGAATAGGAAAGAGAAGAAGAAACGAAAAAATAATAGGAAATAAAAGAAAAAGAAAGAAAAGAAGACGAAAAGAAGAAGAAAAAAGGAATAGAAAAGACAAAGGAGAGAAAGAAAGAAGAAAAAGAAATGAAAATGTAAATGAAAAAAAGGAGAAGAAAGAAAAAATAATAGAAAAGAAAAGGAAGAAGAAGAAGAAAAAGAAAACGAAGAAGAAGAGGAAGAAAAGAAGAAAATAGAGAAAAGTAGAGATAGAATAAAAAAAAAAACGAAAATACAGATTACATAAAGACATAAATAAACAAACATACATAAAAGGAAAAAGAAAAAAACAAGCAAACAAAAATAAAGGAATGCAAACACCGTCAACTATAACAAAAAACAAGAACAATGAAAGAGAAGAAGAACGAAGGAGTATGGGGAGGAGGAGGAGGAGGAGGAGGAGGAGGAGGAGGAGAGAAAGGAGGAGAAAAACACACTATTCATTACCAACACAACCAAACGCACCGGCCTCCTCCTCCTCCTCCTCCTCCTCCTCCTCCTCCTCCTCCTCCACCCTCTGATGCCTTTCCACTTTCATTACCACAACCATTTTTTTTCTTCTTGTTCTTGTTCTTCCATTTTTTTCATTTCCTTTCCCTCTATTTTTTTTTGTTATTGTTTTTGCTTTTGTTGTTGTTGTTTATGTTGTCGATGATGTTGCTGTTGTTCTTTTCTTCCCTTTCCTTTTCCTGATTTATTTTTTTTCTTCTCCGTCTTGTTATTTTTTTCCTTTTCTTTGTCTTTTCTATTTTTTTCTTTCTTATTCTTTTTCTTCCCCTTCTACTTCCTCATCTTCTTTTTTTTCACTTCTCTTTTTTCTTCGTTTTCTTTCTTTCTTCTTCTTCTTCTACTTCTTTTTTTTCTTCTTTTTTTCTTCTTCTTCTTTTTATTTTTCTTCATCATCCTCTTTTTCTTCTTCTTCTTCTTTTTCTTCTTTTTCTTCTTCTTCATCCTCTTTTTTTTTTCTTCTTCTTCTTCTTCAGCTTCTTCTTATACTGCCTCTTTTCTTTCTTTTTTTACTTTTCTATTCATTTTTTCTTTCTTTCATTTTCATTTTCTTTTCTAATATTTTTCTTTCTTCTTTCTTTGTCTTTTCTATTCTTTCTTCTTCATTTCTTTCATTTTCTTTTATTTCCTGTCATTTTTTTCTTTTCTATTCTTCTTCTTTTCTTTCTTTTTCTTTCCTATTCTTTTTTTGTTGATCTTCCTCTTCTTTATCTTCTTTGATTTCTTCCTCTTTCTCCTCCTCCACCTCCACCACCATCACCCCACCACCACCATCACCACCGCCACCACCACCACTACCACCAAGCGACCTCCTCCCACTGTCTAGGTAGGTACAACCCCACACTCCCCTCCTAAACTCTCCCTCCACCACCCATATCCCCCTTTTCCCCTTCCCCTTCCTTTCCCTCAGTACACACTTCACTTCTGGCTCCCCCCCCGTGTTGCAAGAGGTCTGGATTCGGCAAGGTTGTTTGGTTGTCTCCGGCGCACCTTGCTCTTGCTAATGATGCGCGCACAGGTAATCGGGTCACCTGTGTAAAGGGATGCTGCTGCTGTTTGTTGTTTGTTTTTTGTTGCTGTTTTTTTTTCTTTCCGTGTGTCTTTTGTGCAGAGACGGAGTATTCGTATGCGGTATTTGTATTCGAATACATTCGAATACCATATTTGGGTGTATTCGTATTCGAAGTCGAATAATCATAGATTGATAGTAATCAAAGTATTCTGATTCGTATTCGAATAAAAGGGAAAAGTATTCGTATTCTGCGAATAATCTGACGAACACATCAAAATTCATTATCAGAAATAACAGCCGCCTGGAAGGTAAATGTGATAACCCTGTATTGAATACCGGCACCAGTCACAGGTGAGCTCATTTTACTGTTGCATAACTCTTGAACAGTGCTGTACCCAGTTACGTGGAGAGAGTATTTTTCAATGAAAAGTATTCATGAATGTATTCATGAATACTCTCAAGAAGTATTCCTATTTGTACTCGAATTGAAGCCATTTCACTGAATTCGAATTCGTATTCGTTGGAGTTTGAAGTGTTCGTATTCAAACACAATTCTTGTATTCACTCCATCCCTGCTTTGGTGTCTTTTACATTTTTTGCGTTTATTTTTTTGTGTTAGTTTCTCTCTCTCTCTCTCTCTCTCTCTCTCTCTCTCTCTCTCTCTCTAATAAGTAGTTACATTTTCAACGTTATCTATTGCTTGTTAATCTAGTGCTATTTTTTTTCTTCTGTTGTCTCGCTTCATTGACTTCACCTGCTACTACTACTACTGCTACTACTACTACTACTACTACTACTACTAGAAGCACTATGTAGCACCTTCCCCACAATAAAATGCCCATTAAAATACCTACACACACACACACACACACACACACACACACACACACACACACACACACACACACACACGGAGTCACCTGGCCGCGTGAAGGTAAGCACGCTATAATGGCCCCATAATGGCGCCTTAAACGGGCGGTAATGGTGTTTTGGTTAGTGGGTCAACATGTGCATTTCCCATTCACGCGGGTGTGGGCGGAGGGACGCTGGAGGAGGCTCGGGCTTGCCATAACAGTCTTGCCCAATGGTTCAACAAGGAAAGGTATTGGGAGTGAAAGAGAGGAAGAACTATATATATTTTTCTCTCATACGTTTTAATGGAAAATGAGAGATATATAGAGAAAGGGATGCTAGAAAGAGGCTCAGACTTCCCATAAGACCCATAACAGTCTTGCCCAATGGCTCAACAAGGAAAGTATTGAGGAGTGAAAGAGATGAGGAGCTATATATATTTTCCTCTCATACTTGTTAATGGAAGGTGAGAGAGATATACAGAGAAAGGGATACTAGAAAGAGGCTCAGACTTCCCATAACAGTCTTGCCCAATGGCGCGACAAGGAAAGATATTGAGGAGTGAAGGAGAGGAGGAACTATATATATTTCCCTCTTTTATAGGATTTATGGAAACTGAGAAAAGAGATGGATGCTAGAAGGGGCTCAAACTTGCCATAACCGTCTTGCCCAATGGCTCAACAAGGAAAGGTATTGAGAGTGAGAGAGATAAAGAAGTATATATATTTTTCTCTCATACGTTTCAATGAAGGGTAACCAAGAAAGAGAGATGTAACAAAAAGAGTCTCAACCCTTCCATAAGTCTTGCCCAATGGTTTAACAAGGAGAGTTATTGAGAGTCAGATAATGAGGTATACATATTTTTCTTTCACACTTTTAATGGAAGCTGAGAGAGTGAGAGAAAGAGAGAGGGAAAGAGAGAGGGAAGCTAAAATGAGGCTCAAGCTTGCCATAATAGTCTTGCCCAATGGCTCAACAAGGAAAGGTATTGAGAGCGAAAAAGATAAAGAATTGTATACATTTTTCTCTCTTCTATACGTTTCAATAGAAGCTGAGAGTGATGCATAACAGTCTTCTTGGCCAATGGTTGAACGAGAAAAAGGTATCGAGAGTGAAAGAGATAAGAAATATACACATTTTTCCTTCTTTTACGCATGAATGGAAGCTGAGAAGAGAGAGAGAGAGAGAGAGAGAGAGAGTATTCATTACCACCACCACCACCATCAGTGTATATTAAAGCAGAGAAAGAAGAAGAGCAAAAGGATGTTAATAATAAGGAAAACAAGGGAGACAAATAGAACATCATCGCCTGTATACCTGAGATCTACCTGTGGAGTTTAAATGCCAAGGTTGAGGTGAGCGAGTGAGTGGGTGAGGAAAGGCGAGGGGAAAAAAAAGGCTGCTGGAATTAACTGATTTCAGGGTCAACTTTCCCATGACAAGACGAGGGTTTCATTAATGTTTGTCTTTTGTGCGTTGGCTTTCACTATTAATAAAAAAATCTGTGGTTATGTGAAGGTGGCTTGCGAATCAGGAGTGTGGGGTCGGAGTCGATGTCGCAGTCGGTCGGAGTCGGTTTGAGTCAGAGTCGGTCGGAGTCGGTCGGTCGGAGTCGATTGGAGGAGTCGGAGTCAGAGTCGGAGTCGGAGTCGGTCGGAGTCGGAGTCGGAGTCGGTCGGAGCCGGTCGGAGTCGGAATCGCAGTCGGTTAAAATATCTCCGACTCCAACTCCTTTACGACACGTGTGATGTGGTTGAGTGTGGTGTTGCTGGTTTTGATTGGCAAAAGAGGAGAAGAGGGAAGAGGGTAGAGCCGGAATCGCAAGCTTAAAATTTCCTGGAATCGGAGTCGGAGTCGAAATTCTTAATACCCGACTCCACACCTCTGTTGCGAGTTATGTGAAGAAAATTTGAGAATATGAGGTTGAGATGGTATGGGCACGCCAGGGGGGGGACCATGTACTTAAAGGAACTGTTGAGGTAGAGGCAGAAGGAAGGAGATCATCTGGAAGACAGAAGAGGACCTGGCGACGGTATGTGAAGGAAGACATGAGAACGATGAACATAAGAGGTAATAGAAGAACAAGAACAAAAAGAGAAAGGAGTAGAAAAAGAACAAAAAAGTGAGAAAACAAGAACAAAGGAAGACATGAGAACGATGAACATAAGAGGTAATAGAAGAACAAGAACAAAAAGAGAAAGGAGAAGAAAAAGTACAAGAACTGAGAAAACAAGAACAGCGGAGACAAAAAGACCATGATGAAGAACAAGACGTGAGAAAAGAAATGATGAACAAGAACACGAAATGAGAAAAAAAAGAATAAGAACAAGAGGAGGATGAGGTGTGTAGAGAAAGACATTAGAAGGATGAACACCAAGAAGGAAAGAGTATCCGATAATCAAGAGAGGGAGAGACTCATAGCCCGTCCAACCCCATAAAGAAAGAAAGTTAAAGGAGAAGAAGAAAAGAAAAAGAAGAAGAAAAAAAAAAAGATGAAGAAGATGATGATGATGATGAAGAAGAAGAAGAAGAAGCATTAAAAGAAGTAGAAGAAGAAGAAGAGTTTGCGTATAATGTGAAGGTAGTTTGCTAATTGCACCACATAACTGCGTCCCTGTTCCTGATTTTAGACGGTAATTAAGTAAGGTCAGGGGAGTGAAAGGCAAACAAAAAAAAGTAAGTCACACGAGAGGTTAAATTTGTGAGCTGATTTGTTGGTCTGTCTGAATTTTCGTGTTTGTCTCTCCGTCTCTATCTATCTATCTGTGCATCTATTTGTGTAACCAGCATCTTCATTCTTTCATCCCTATACTGTCCAAATCCCTTATGCAAGAGTTAACCAGTATCTTCACTCTTTCATCCCTTCACTGTCCACTCTATTTAGCTATTTTTTTATCTTTTTGTCTTTTTTTGCTTGTTCTTGTAGTCTTCTTTCTTTGTTTCTTTCTATTTTCTTTGTTGTTGTTTTGTGTTTTTGTCTCTGTCTTTGTCTCTATTTTACCTGTCTATCTATCTATCTGTCTATCTATTTTTTTCGTTTATTCATATCTTGTTCTTCTTCTCTTCCTTTCTTTTCCTTTTCTTCTCTTTCTTATATTTTTTCTTTACCCTCTTGCCTCAGCCTCTTGACATACTCCGTTTACCAGGCAATCATTTCCATTCTCATTTTTTTTCGTCTACTCATATCTTGTTCTTCTTCTCTTCCTTTCTTTTCCTTTTCCTCTCTTTCTTATATTTTTTCTTTACCCTCTTACCTCAGCCTCTTGACATACTCCGTTTACCAGGCTACCATTTCCATTCTCATTTTTTTTTCGTTTACTCGTATCTTGTTCTTCTCTTCCTTCCTTTTTCTTTTATTCTCTTTCTTATATACTCCGTTCACCAAGCTGCCATTTCCATTCTCATTTTTTTCCCTCATTCATTATCTACTTCTCTTTTTTTACTCTCCTCCCATTTTTTCATACCTCACGACCCGCCGAGTGCAGAGAAATCATCATAATCGCTTCTAACTTATCATGAACCCAACACGCAATCTATTTCGACTGACTAACCTAAATACATACGATAACATACGCCGGTGGACTGCCTGGCGCCACCTCATAAAACATCTATCTTCTTGTTCCTTTTCTTCTCCTTACTCGTGATGTTTCGTTTATTTTTTTCACTCGTTCTTCTGCACGCTCTTTTTCTTTCTGTTCTTCTTTTTTTCCACCTTTTTTCCTCTACTATTTTATTGCTTCTCTTTGTTTGTTCTGTTTCTTTTTGGCTGTCTTTCTTATATATATTTTTTTCTCTCTCAATTTCTATTTTTTTCCCACTTTTTTTTATCATTCTTTGTTCTGCTTTTTTCTATGTTTTTTTTGTCTGTCTTTGCTTTTGTTTTTTTTTATTCTTCCTCGTTTCTTTTTGCTACTCTTCACCGTCATCATCTTCGTTTTCCTTTCCTTCGATAACCACCACAAAATTCCCACCCTACATAACCACCACACAACCCCACCCTACATACCCTCTCCTATTCAATAACCAACAAAAAAACTCCCCGCTACAAAACCTCATGGCGGGAGTTTGACAAGCCTTCTTCACCACGAACTCTAAAAACTCTTCTGAAAGCGCATTTTACCTCGTTTTTTAGCCTTTAGAGATGACTTCTAACAACTCCATCAGTATCGTTTCATATTCTCAAACGTTTCGGGCTCACTTCTTGTTTCTCGATCTCCTCCTTTCTCTTCTCATTCTTCTTCAGTAACCTCTACTTGCCTCACACTGTCAAAGAGAACGTGGCATAATCTACGTTCATTTACCTTCTTACAACTCCATCGGTATCATTTCATATTCTCAAACGTTTCGGGCTCACTTCTTGTTTCTCGATCTCCTCCTTTCTCTTCTCGTTCTTCTTCAATAACCTCTACTTGCCTCACACTGTCAAAGAGAACGTGGCATAATCTACGTTCATTTACCTTCTAACAACTCCATCGGTATCATTTCATATTCTCAAACGTATCGGACTCCCATAACGACTGTTTCCAAGGCCAGAGCGAAGATTACCCGGGTTGTCAAGGGTGATGTTTCCCGTTCAAGGTGCAGAAGTCGTGTAATTAAGGGGCTATACACTGGGCAAATTTTCCGTGGATCTTCAGTCAAACCACGATTTCCGCTGGCGTGGTTCTCATTTGTTTCTTGTTATTGCTGCTGCTGATGATGATGATGGTGAGTAATACCGTCGTCCTTCAAGGAACTCCATCGTAGCTTTGGAAGATCGTGGACACGTCAGAAAACCACGGAAATATGAGAACCACGCCAGCGGAAATCGTGGTTTGACTGAAGATCGACGGAAAATTTGCCCAGTGTAATAGCCCCTTAATTACACGACTTCTGCACCTTGAAAGGGAAAAGTTACCCATGAAAACCCGGTTAATCTTCGCTGTGGCCTTGGAAATAGTCGTTATGGGAGTCCGATATGTTTGAGAATATGAAACGATACTGATGGAGTTAGTGTGAGGCAAGTAGAGGTTATGGAAGAAGAACGAGAAGAGAAAGGAGGAGAACGAGAAACAAGAAGTGAGTCCGATACGTTTAAGAATATGAAACGATACTGATGGAGTTGTTAGAAGGTAAATGAACGTAGATTATGCCACGTTCTCTTTTACAGTGTGAGGCAAGTAGAGGTTGTAGAAGAAGAACGAGAAGAGAAAGGAGGAGAACGAGAAACAAGAAGTGAGTCCGATACGTTGGAGAATGTGAAACGATACTGATGGAGTTGTTAGAAGATAAATGAACGTAGATTATGCCACGTTCTCTTTTACAGTGTGAGGCAAGTAGAGGTTAAAAAAGAAGAAGAAAAAGAGAAAGGAGGAGAACGAGAAACAAGAAGTGAGAGAACAGGAACAGCAGAAACAACAAAAAAGACCATGACGAAGAACAAGAAGTGAGAGAAAAGAAGAACAAGATACAAAAATAAGAAAGACAGACAAAAACAAAAAACAGGAGAGAACAAAGAGAAAGAAGAAATAAAAAGTAGTAGTAATAAAAATATAAATAATAATGAAAAGAAGAAAAAGAATAAGAAAGAAAGGCGGACAGAAAGAGATATTAATAACCAAAAAAAGAGTAGAAAAAAATAGAAATAACAAAGAAAAAAAGAAAAAAGGAGTGAGAGAGAGAGAGAGAGAGAGAGAGAACAACAGGAGCATGAAAAACAAAAACAAGAAGCGAGATAAAAAAAAAAGAAGAAGAGGAGGAGGAGGAGGAGGAGGCGCCTTGCTCAGCTTGGCGGCGTCTGGGCAGGTGAGTGGGTGTTGTGTTACTGAATTTTACGTCATACCTTTCCCTCCCTTTCCTTTTGTTTTTTGTCTGCCTCGGTAACTGTTGCGTCAGCCTCGGAAGGGGATGATAGATGGCGCCACTGTGCTGATCCTCCTCCTTTACATAACTGCTTGGCGTTGTTTTGTGTTGTTTCTCTCTCTCTCTCTCTCTCTCTCTCTCTCTCTCTCTCTCTCTTGTCTTCTGTCTGTCTTCTTGCTTTGTCTTCTTTTTCTTCGTTTTTTTTTTGCTCTTCTTTTATATCTCGTTTTTCTCTTTCGATTCCTCTCTCCTATTTTTTTCTCATTTTTTGTTCCTGTTCTTCATGTTCCTCTTGTTGTCCGCCTTTTCTCACTTCTTCCTCTTCTTCTTCTTCTTCTTCTTCTTCTCCTTCTTCTTTTTCTTCTTCATGTTCTTGTTGTTCCTCTTTCCTCACTTCGTCTTCCTGCTTCTTTTGTTCTTGTTATTCTTCTTTTCTTTCTTCTTGTTGTTGTTCTTTATGCTATTGTTGTTTTCTTCCTTCTTGTTCTTCTTCTTCATTCCTCGCTAGTTTTTGTTGTTCTTCTTTTCTCGCTTCTTGTTCTTCTTTTTTATTCTTTTCTTTCTTTTGTTTTGTTTTCTTGCTTCTTGTTCTTGTTCTACTTACTCTTGTTCTATTTCTCACTTCTCGTTCTTATTCGTGATCTTGTTCTTGTTATTTTCCTCACTCGCTGCTCTTCTTCATTATCCTCTCTTTCTCGTTCTTCTTCTTTTTCCCACTAGTTCTTCTTCTTCACGCTCTTCTTGTTTCTGTTCTTCTTCTACCACATGTTCTCGCCTCACACTAGCAAAGAAGAGGAGGCACACACAACCTACGTTCATTTACCTTCTAACTAATTCATCGGTATCGTTGCAACATCACCTTTAGCAGAGAAAAGATGGATATCACTGATCCTCCCTTAAGACATAACCACCACATAGCCCCCACCTTACATAGCCCCCTAATACATAACCACTACACAACCTCTACCCTACATAACCACCACACAACCTTCACCCCACACAACCCCCAACTACATAACCCCAACACAACCTCTCCTTGCTATTATGACTCTCCTCTTGCTTCACACCGAGTAAGAGAGAGGAGCAGAATCGACTCCCAGCTTACATTTGTCATTCGCTAACTAACCAATTCTTCGTTGCGTCATTGAGGGAGGAAAGGAAGGGAGTTAACAGGCGGAGGCGGAGTGAGTGAATGGCTCGTTTTACAATCAGGGTTTTTAATTGGGAAGAAGATTAGTGTGAAGGGTGAAGTTGGAAGTTGCGCGTGGCGGCGGTGCTCATCTCCGAACCAGAGGAAGTGTGTTGTTTTATCTGTATTCGTGTCCTGCATATTTGGTTTCGTTGCCAATAAGAAAGAAAGAGAGGGGGAGAAAAGTAAATAAAAGGTACACAATGGGAGAATTAGAGTAGGGAAGAGGAAGGAAGGTAGGAGACAGAGGAGGAAAAAATATGAAAGAGAAAAAGAGTAAGAAGTGAAAAGGGTGAGAGGGGGAGAAAAGTAAGTAAAATGTACAAAGTGGAAGAAAGAAGAGTAAGAAAGAGGAAGGGAGGTAGGAGGAGGGTAAGAAGGGAGACAGAGGAGGAAACGACATACGAGAAAGAATAAGTGAAGAGAGAGAGGAAGAGAATAGTAAGAGTGGAAGCATATGAAGGAAGAAGAAAGGTAAGAGAAAGGTGAGGAGGGAGACAGGAGGAAGATATAAAAAAAAAGAAGTAAGAAGAATGAGAGACAGTAGAGAAAGAGGGACACATAAGTAAAGTAAGAGAGTGGAAGAGTAGGATCGAGGAAGGAAGGTAGGGGCAAGGTAGGCAGGGAGACAGAGGAGGAAAAGATGTAAAAGAAAGAGCAAGAAGTGGAAAGAAAGAGACAGAGAACAGAGGGAGGAACACACATGAACAGTACGAGAAAGAAGAGCAGGAGAGATGGCTGCATTGCTATAGTGGGGAAAGAAGGTAAGGAAGGAGGCAGAGGGAGAGAAAAATATAAGAGATAAAGTAAGAAGTGAAGTAATGAACAGTAGGAGGCACACAGAAAAGATAAAGAAAAGATATTAACCCGTACAGTACTAGCGACGCGTACTTCTACGCGTCAGCGCCTATGGTTGCTGGAAATACTAGCGACGCGTATACACGTCGGGCTTGCTAAACACTGTTATAGTCGATGTAGCGGGTTTATTTTTGGTATAGAGACTGCTGCAGACAATGGCAACACTGCGCGAGTGCGTTTGTAGCATTGGCAACACTACCCAAACTGTGGAGGAATCCCAAGTCACGTGTGACATCAGGATCAAGATCAAGACCAAGTGTAAACAAGGTCGTGGCGGCCCATTCCTTTTGCCATATGGCGATAGACAGTGAGTTTGAGGTTTCCTCATCTGAAGAAGACGTGGGAGCACTCTCAGACTCTGGTTCGGACAAGGATTATGCGCCAGATGAGGAGGATATAGGCTATAATGAGCCGCCTTTGTAACACGAAATTCTACTGTCCTAGCTGAGTGTGATGTGGGGCTGTGTTGACCCCTGCTTCAGAGAACACCACACTCTTGTGAAGTATTAGTGTGGTATGGTGTGGACTGTGATATAGACGCATGTGTAAATAGTGGAATGCGATATTGACGCAATTATAAATAATAAATAGTGAATATTGTAAGTATGTTATATTATAAGAGGGTTGAGAAACAATTACAATTCATTTATCATTTAATTTATAGAAAATAGATTAGTAATAAAGTGCACATACCTGTAAAAAAGTTTTTTATTGCAAAAAATGCCGTTTGTGTAAGGTATTTTATGTGTACGAGTGAGCTAAAAGTCTGAAAAACCCACACGTATACCCCATGACGTGGTGCTGTCTGGAGTATTCTACACCTGTGTGCAACAAAAATGTGCTACCTGGCCTCCGTCACTTGTCAAATCCTCCATAAACCATCCATCACGTACAGAGGCCATTTCCAGCCACACCGTGGTAACACCATAGAGTTCTGTGAAAAGTAGGTCTACGACATGTTTTTTTCTTATTTTTTTTCCACTTTTCCCATCACATGGAACATTCTTAAGCCAAAAAAAAAAAAAAAAAAAATGGCCGTTACTGGGCAAGCCAATTTTTTTAAAATCGGCTGGTACTGTACGGGTTAAGAAAGATAGTCACAGTGTTAGAGTGAGAAAGGAAGGGAAAGAGGAAGAGAGAGAGAAAAAGGAAAAGAGGTATAAAAGAAGGATAGGCTAAGGAGGGAGAGGGAGAGGTAGAAAGAGAATGGAAAAAGGAAGGTAAGACGGGATAGAGAGGAAGGACACAAAGAAATAAGAGGGAAGGGGAGAGAGAGAGAGAGAGAGAGAGAGAGAGAGAATAAATAAAAGCAAACACATACTTTTGTAACATTAATTGAAAGTGACAACACACACACACACACACACACACACACACACACACACACACACAAACACACGCGGACAATTTCCCTTAATAAAAAAATCAGTGACCTCTATTGTGGTTCGCGCTCCTATTTTCTCCCTCCCGCCCTTGCCGCCAACACGATGGTGACAAGCGGCGACCCTGAGCCGTGTCCTTGAGAGGGTGGGCGGCTCCAGGCTACGGCGCGGCTCTCTCAACGTGCCAGACGAAAGTGGAGCAGAGATTCATCCTTGCGGGAACACGAGAATAGGTCGGTATGATGAGACACTTACGCTTTTCACATCAGCTATTTCTGAAGGTCAAAGAGGGGGTCAGTCGGGTTCTAATGAGTGTTTCTTTAGGTTCATGGTACAGAGGCAGGGTCATGCTACCACCAGGGTCATAAAACTACTCCTGGAAATGCCCACAACTCCTACGAAAGCCTTGTCAAATATGTGTTCTTGGGCGACGAAATGTTTGATAATACAACAGTACTTTGGGCCGTATTACTAAACATTTCGTAGAAGTTTTGGTGCATTTCCATGATTAGATTTATATGGCCTGGTGGTTTATCCTTCCTCTGTACCGCTGAAAAGGACCATATTCAAACCTATAATACCGACCTTTTCTTACACCTACACACTGGATAAGGCTTTCGTAGAGGTTTTCGGTGTTTCCATGAGTAGATTTATGAGCCTAGTGGTACTTTGACAAGGGACCATATTCTCAAACCATTTGGGGCTAACATGTACACACCCACACCCACATTGGACAAGGTTTTCGTAGAGGTTGTGGGTACTTCCGTGGGTAGTTTTGTGAGCCTAGTGATAGTTTGACAAGGGCCCATAGTCTCAAACTTATCCGGGCTTTACACATTCACACAGTTGGTAAGGCGCTCGCAGAGGTTGTGGGTATTTCCATGGGTAGTTTTGTGAGCCTAGTGATAGTTTGCCAAGGCTTGCGGGATCATTACTAGCCTCCCGGGCCCATGTTCTCAAACATGGGCCCTTGCACCCCACATTTTGATAGCTTTCGTAGAGTTGGTGTTGGGGTAATTATGGGATAGTTTTGTGAGCCTAGTGATAGTTTGCCAAGGCTTGCGGGAACATTACCAGCCTCCCGGGCCCATGTTCTCAAACCTTTCAGGGCCTTGCACACCCACATTTGATAAGGCTTTCGTAGAGGTTGTGTTGGGTAATTCCATGGATAGTTTTATGAGCCTAGTGATAGTTTGCCAAGGCTTGCGGGAACATTACCAGCCTCCCGGGCCCATGTTCTCAAACCTTTCAGGGCCTTGCACACCCACATTTGATAAGGCTTTCGTAGAGGTTGTGTTGGGTAATTCCATGGATAGTTTTATGAGCCTAGTGATAGTTTAACGAGGCTTCTGCACCATTAATGTATAAAAAAACTGCTGAGAGCCCGACTAATTCCCTTTGTTGCCTTTGGAATTGTTGTGAGACGAAAGCATCTGAAAATACGGGAACTGGTTTTGTGAAGACTCCCTTTCCTCTAGTTGCCTTATGCTTCATCTTGATGTACGTTGAATTTATGCACTTTGGCATCAACTTATGGTGACAAAGTGGCCACTCAGGAATTGAAGAAGTCAAGGCATACAGGTGGAGCGATGAAATTACAACCTTTGCCGGAGCAGGATGGAGTGCGCAAACATCAGACGGAGAACAAGGTGGAGCGATGAAATTACAACCTTTGCCGGAGCAGGATGGAGTGCGCAAACATCAGACGGAGAACAAGGTGGAGCGATGAAATTACAACCTTTGCCGGAGCAGGATGGAGTGCGCAAACATCAGACGGAGAACAAGGTGGAGCGATGAAATTACAACCTTTGCCGGAGCTGGATGGATTGAGCATACATAAGAAGGAGAACAAGGTGGAGCGATGAAATTACAACCTTTGCCGGAGCAGGATGGAGTGCGCAAACATCAGACGGAGAACAAGGTGGAGCGATGAAATTACAACCTTTGCCGGAGCAGGATGGAGTGCGCAAACATCAGACGGAGAACAAGGTGGAGAGATGAAATTACAACCTTTGCCGGAGCAGGATGGAGTGCACAAACATCAGACGGAGAACAAGGTGGAAAGGTGAAATTAGAACCTTTGTCAGGGCAGGATGGAGTGCACAAACATTAGACGGAGAACAAGGTGGAGATGAAATTAGAACCTTTGTCAGGGCAGGATGGAGTGCACAAACATCAGACGGAGAACAAGGTGGAGAGGTGAAATTAGAACCTTTGTCAGGGCAGGATGGAGTACACTAACATTAGACGGAGAACAAGGTGGAGAGATGAAATTAGAACCTTTGTCAGGGCAGGATGGAGTACACTAACATTAGACGGAGAACAAGGTGGAGAGGTGAAATTAGAACCTTTGTCAGGGCAGACTGGTGTACACTAACATTAGACGGAGAACAAGGTGAAGAGATGAAATTAGAACCTTTGTCAGGGGAGGATGGAGTACACTAACATTAGACGGAGAACAAGGTGAAGAGATGAAATTAGAACCTTTGTCAGGGCAGGATGGTGTACACTAACATTAGACGGAGAACAAGGTGAAGAGATGAAATTAGAACCTTTGTCAGGGCAGGATGGAGTACACTAACATTAGACGGAGAACAAGGTGAAGAGATGAAATTAGAACCCTTGTCAGGGCAGACTGGTGTACACTAACATTAGACGGAGAACAAGGTGAAGAGATGAAATTAGAACCTTTGTCAGGGCAGGATGGAGTACACTAACATTAGACGGAGAACAAGGTGGAGAGGTGAAATTAGAACCTTTGTCAGGGCAGACTGGTGTACACTAACATTAGACGGAGAACAAGGTGGAGAGATGAAATTAGAACCTTTGTCAGGGCAGGATGGAGTACACTAACATTAGACGGAGAACAAGGTGGAAAGATGAAATTAGAACCTTTGTCAGGGCAGGATGGGGTACACTAACATTAGACGGAGAACAAGGTGGAGAGATGAAATTAGAACCTTTGTCAGGGCAGGATGGGGTACACTAACATTAGACGGAGAACAAGGTGGAGAGATGAAATTAGAACCTTTGTCAGGGCAGGATGGGGTACACTAACATTAGACGGAGAACAAGGTGGAGAGATGAAATTAGAACCTTTGTCAGGGCAGGATGGAGTACACTAACATTAGACGGAGAACAAGGTGGAGAGATGAAATTAGAACCTTTGTCAGGGCAGGATGGAGTGCACAAACATTAGACGGAGAACAAGGTGGAGAGATGAAATTAGAACCTTTGTCAGGGCAGGATGGGGTACACTAACATTAGAAGGAGAGGGTTGGAAAAACACGAATTATTAGTAAGGGAAAACATCGAACCAGGTGGAGAGATGGAATTAGAACCTTTGCCGGACAGGATGGAATATACTGATGTTGGAGACGTTGTAAAAGGCTGCTGAGGGGTAAAAATAATAAATGTTGATGATGATGATGACGATGATGATGATGTTGATCGGCTTTAAAGATGTTCCCTTCTCAACCTCTTTCCTCCATCCCTCCTGTGCCTTCCTTCTTCCCTTCTTCCCTCCCTCCAAATTTTCCTCCCTGCTCTCCTTCCTCCCATCTCTCTTCTCTTTTCTCTCCCCCATCCTTCTTCCCTTCTTCCCTCCCTCCCATTTTTCCTCCCTTCTCTTTTCCCTCCCATCCTTCTTCCCTTTTCTCTCCCCCATCCTTCTTCCCTTCTTCCCTCCCTCCCATTTTTCCTCCCTTCTCTTTTCCCTCCCATCCTTCTTCCCTTTTCTTCCTCTCATCCTTCTTCCCAACCTCCTATTCTTCTTCCCTTCATCTTTTTTTTCCTTACTTTCCTTCTCTCTCTCTCTCTCTCTCTCTCTCTCTCTCTCTCTCTCTCTCTCTCTCTCTCTCTCTCTCTCTCTCTCTCTATCTCTATCTCTCTCTCTTCCTGCCTCTCTCTTCTCTCCTTCCCTCTCTTTTTTCTCTCTCTCTCTCTCTCTCTCTCTCTCTCTCTCTCTCTCTCTCTCTCTCTCTCTCTCTCTCTCTCTCTCTCTCTCTCTCTCTCTCTCTCTCTCTCTCTCTCTCTCTCTCTCTCTCTCTCTCTCTCTCTCTCTCTCTCTCTCTCTCTTCTGCCATTCTCTTCTCTCTCTCTCTCTCTCTCTCTCTCTCTCTCTCTCTCTCTCTCTCTCTCCTCTCTCTCTCTCTCTCCTCTCTCTCTCTCTCTCTCTCTCTCTCTCTCTCTCTCTCTCTCTCTCTCTCTCTCTCTCCTTCCTCATCTCTCTTCTCTCTTCTTGCATTCCAATCTCACGCCTTCATCTTCCCCACTCGTGTATTTTAACTTTTTTTTTGTCTTTTTGTTATTCTTCTCTTCCTCTCTCTCCCTCTCTTCTTCCCTCTTCGCCTTACTTTCTCATCTTTTTTCCTCTTATGTTATTCTTCTCTTCCTCTCTCTCCCTCTCTTCTTCCCTTTTCGCCTTACTTTCTCATCTTTTTTCCTCTTATGTTATTCTTCTCTTCCTCCTTCCTTCCTCACCTGCCCATACATGCCCTCACGCACGGCCACACCTGTAGACTACCCTCTGTTTTGCTCTCTTAATTGGTTCTTTTTTCCACCTGTTTTACGACCACATGAAGGACCGATTTCACCACGCCCTAAGTCCTTCCCTACTCTCCCTACCCTCACTCCACTCCCACTCCTCCCACGCGCCTCCATTCCCCATGACCTAGACGCCCCTCCTCCTCCTCCTCCTCCGCTGCCCAGAATCGCCGTCCTTCCTGCCTTCCCGCCCCGCCTTAGCCGCGACCCAGTCTGGCAGTATAAATATGGGGACTCGAACCTTTCCCGGCACAGTACTCACAGGAACGGTCTCACCATGAACAGCAAGGCACGTGGGGGGCTCTGACTGTGTGTGTGTGTGTGTGTGTGTGTGTGTGTGTGTGTGTGTGTGTGTGTGTGTGTGTGTGTGTGTGTGTGTGTTTTCTACCTTCTGTTTCCATTGTGTTTCTATCTATGTCTGTTTGAGTCTGTTGGTCTGTCTGTCTGTCTGTCTGTCTGTCTGCCTCTTTCTTACTTTTCTTTCTTTCTCTCCTCTGTGTTTTTGCTTGTCTGTCTAAGTCTCTGTCTGTCAGTTTGATATTAAGTCTGTCTGTCTGTCTGTCTGTCTCTCTCTCTCTCTCTCTCTCTCTCTCTCTCTCTCTCTCTCTCTCTCTCTCTCTCTCTCTCTCTCTCTCTCTGTTCGTTAGCTAGAGATAAATAATGAAAAGCACAGAAAACACACACACACACACACACACACACACACACACACACACACACCTAACCGCCACCCTCCTTCAGGTTCTCTTCGTCCTGGCTCTAGTGGCCGTCGCAGCCGCCGACAAGCGCCCCCGCCCCTCGTACGGCGCCCCACCCCCGCCCCCGCCCCAGCCCTCCTACAGCGCCCCCCAGCCCGTGTACTCCGCCCCGGTAAGATATCAAAGGAACTCATACTAGCCTATCCTAGCGAAACCTCACCGTATGTAGCCTAGCCGAACTCAAATTCAACCTCACCTAACCTAGCAAAACTTTATACCTTATTCTTTGTATCGTAGAGGAGCCTCATCTAACCAAATCAAATCTCTCCTCATTTAACCTTACCTAACGTAGCAAAACTTAACCTTATATAATTATGTAGTGTTGCGTCGCCTCACATTACTCAATCAAACCTAACTTAATCTAATCTAACGTATAACTTGACCTTATTTTTTTCTATCACTTCTCTTCCTTCTTCCTCGCCTTAACTCACTAACCACTTCTCTCCCTTCTTCCTCGCCTCAAACAACTCACTAACCACTTCTCTCCCTTCTTCCTCGCCTTAAACAACTCAACCACTCACTCTCCACTTTTTCCTCTTCCAAACAACTCACTAACAACTTCTCTCCTTCTCTTCCCCTCCAAACAACTCCAAAACACTCACTCTTCTTCTCTCCTCGCTCAAACACTACACAACAACCCACTTCCCCCTCTTTCCTCTCCCTCAAACAACTCCTTTCTTCTCTCCCTTCTTCGGCGCCTTCCCCAGGAGTCCTCTGAGGAGTTCGAGCCCCCGAAATACAACTTCGAGTGGGAGGTGAAGGACCAGTACTCCGGCAACGACTTCGAGCACCAGGAGGAACGCGACGATGACAACACCCAGGGCGCGTACTCCGTTCAGCTCCCCGACGGGCGGCTCCAGCGGGTAACCTACTATGTAAACGGCGACTCCGGCTACATCGCTGAGGTCACCTACGAGGGCGAGGCAGAGTACCCGTCCGCAGAGTCCAGGGAGTCTTACGGTCCCCCCCAGCCATCCTACTCCGCCCCTGAGTCCGAGGAGTCCGTCGAGGCCCCAGTCTACTCCCCCCCTCGGCCGCAGTATGCCCCACCCCAGCCCTCCTACTCCCCACCACAGAGGACCTACGGCAGACCCCAGTAAGGCCAGCTCGAACCTCGCCTCCGTCCCCCCTCTGCCTGATGACGCTCTCCACCCCACGCCTTGGATGACCTGACCTCTGACCTCACCGCGTATTCAGGATGTTTTTTTTTCCCACGTGTGTTGGTTTTCGCTTTGCTTCCTTATGTTTTTCCTTCTTTTTATTTACTTTTTTCTGTTTTCTTTCGTTTTTTCCCTGTGGTGTTTTCTTTTCGCTGTTTTCTTTCATTTTTTTCTTTCCTGTATCGACTCATTCTTTGCTGTCTTCTCCTTTTCCTGTCTTTTCTTCCATCACTCTTCCCTCGTTCTTTCACTAATACTTTCGATGTCTTTCCTTTACTTTCCTTTCCTATTTTGGCTTATTCTTACGCCCTTCAGTTCTTACGTTCTACTCTCTGTATTCATGTCTTCCTTTTCTACGTCCATCCTCCTTCTATCATAACCTTCTATCTTTCTTCTCTCTTCCATCTCGCTCCTCTTCCCCTCGTCTCGCGCCCCTCCCTACCCTTCCCCTCCCTCAAGGCTCGTCATTGTATATACCATTATGCAAAGTGATATGTATTGTGTATTTATGGACACCGGCGCTGGATAAAAGTGGTGTTGTATTTATTCGATTAAACTCTACGCATTCTACTAGCCTGGTTTGATTTTCCCACGCCGCCTACCTACCGTGTCCTCCTCCTCCTCCTCCTCCTGCTTCTCCTCCTCCTCCCTTCCTTTCCTTTCCTTTTATCTCCCTACTTTCTCACCCTTTTGTCGTGCTTGCCTCCTATTTTTTTTTCATTCTCCTCCCTTCCCTTCATCTTCATCCATTCCATTTCTGTTTCTTTCTTTCTTCCCTATGATCATCCGCTCTTTTCCTCCCTCCCCCGACCTTCTCTTCCCTTTGTTTCACCCCTCCCTTTCCTTTCCTAACCATTCCTCTCCTATCCTCCTTCCCTTCCACCCGTTGCTCTTTCCTCTTCCCTTTCCATCTCTCCATACTTCTCCCCTTCCCTTTCCCTTCCTACCCATTCCTCCACTCTTTCTTTGACCTCTCCTTCCTCCTCCTTCCCCTTTTTTCCTTCCCTTTTATCATTTTTCCTTATTTTTTATCCTTTCTCTTCCTTTCCCTACAAACTTTCCTCCCTTTCACCCTTTTCTTCCTTCCTTTCTCTCCTCCTGTTTCGTTGTCTTCCCTCCTTCTTCTTCCCTATCTTTCTTCCTCTTCCTTATTCTTACTTTTATTTTCGCCCTTTCTTTTTTTTCCTCCCCCTTCCAACTTTCCTTACTTTCATTTTTCGCTTCCGTCCTTTCTCTCCCTTTTTCATTCTCCCCTCCATCTCTCTCCCTCACCGTCTTCTCCCTTTCCATCCTCCCCCCCTCCCCCCCCACGCCATTCTCAACTCCCTCCCTCCCCCTCTCTTTCTCTCCTCCAATGCCTGTTCTTTTAATTTTTACCTCCCTTCCTTTCTCCCCTCCTTTTTCATTCTCTCTCTCTCTCTCTCTCTCTCTCTCTCTCTCTCTCTCTCTCTCTCTCTCTCTCTCTCTCTCTCTCTCTCTCTCTCTCTCTCTCTTCTCCCTAATGTCTGTCCCTTTCACCTTAATCTCCCTGCCTTTCTATACTTCTTCATTCCCTCTCCTATCCCTCTCCCTTATCGTCCGTCTCCCTTTCTCTCCTCTCCTTCACATCCCACACCTTTCTCCCCCCTCCTCCCCCTCCCCCTCCCCCTCTAATGCCTGACCTCTGCCGGTGCGTGTTGGGGTTAAAAAGTAGAATCATGGTTCAAGGGATCTTTAGGAGAATATGCGAACGTCATGCTCCAAAAAGATTCTTGAAGTTGATACATAAATGGGAAATATGAGGAAGAAAAGAAAAAGAGAGAGAAGTGGAGGAAAAATCAAATGTGGGTTGTTGATATTACTGCAAGATGGGAGGGTCGTGTTTGTTTTTGTTGTTGCTGTTGTGGCTGTTAAGGTCCAAAAATATTCCAGGAGTTAGTTAGTAAGAAAAAAAAGAGAAAAAAAGTGAAAAGGGAAATATTTTCGTAGGTAGTTTGGAGTTGTTAATAGTGCAAGAGAGAGGATTGTTGTTGTTGTTGTTGTTGCTATTGTTGTTGTTGTTGTTGGTATGCCCTCAAGATTCCAAGAGTTGATCCATAAATACAAAAAAAGGGGGAGAAGAGAAGAGGAAAAAATACATATAGCTTTGGGTTGTTGATTGTGCAAGATGGAAAGTTGTTGTTGTTGTTGTTGTTGTTGTTGTTGTGTGGATTATTATTTTACTTTAATACTTTTTTTCTTTATCTCACTCATTTATTTTTATCCGTTCGGTTTTTTTCTTTATTTTTTCGTCCTTACTTTACGTTGCTTTCTATATTCTAATTCATCCATTCATCTTTTTCTCTCACTCGCTTCATATTTTTTTTCTATATTTCTTTGTTTTTCCTTCCCCTATTTCAGTATTTTCCCTTTTATTTATTTCCTTTTCCCTTATTTCTTTTATTTTTCTATCTATCTATTTATCTATCTATTCATTTCTATCTGTTAATCTATCTATCTATCTATTTGTCTATCTATTCATTTCTATCTATTAATCTATCTATTTATCTATCCACCTTCCTCTATCTATCTATTTATCTTTCCTTCTCTCTTTACCTATCTTTTCTTTCTTTCGATATTTATTTTTCACTTCATTTTTTTTTTTTTTACTTTATTTCCCTGTCTTCTTCCTATTGTTTTAGCTCCCATAAATTAGCCTCTTTCTGTCTGTCTGTCTGTCTGTACTAATGTATGTATGTATGTACGTATGTATGTATTTATGTATATTTGTTTGTCTGTCTATATGTATGTCTGTTTAAAATAATAATCCACACAACAGCAACAACTAAAACAACAACAACAACAACAGCAATCCTCTATCTTGCACTATTAACAACTCCAAACTACTTATGATGATTTTTCCCTTCTTACTTTTTTCTCTTTTTTTTTTATTCATTAACTCTTGGAATATTTTTGGAGCTTAATTATTTCTACTATCATTATTTTTTTATTAGGTGCTGCCTGTAGAATCGGTAGGGGCCTCTTCAACGACCCCAGCCCGGTAGTGTAGCAGGCGAATTTTATTTATAGTGGCACACGGAATTCCTCGGTTTCATTCCCCAGAACATCTTTTTTCATACATGTTTTGCCGATAACAGCCTAAGGTATCTCTCTTTATCTGTCCCACATCGCATATAATTAATTTCTGGTTCAGCAAAAGTACCTCTCATAAAATGCATAATTCAATACAAACGGCGAGTCTGATGAAGCACAAACTGTCACACTTTACATTTCTTTTTTTTTGCCAAGCCCAACCTTTTGTTACCCCGCGTGCTTGCTCCACTAACGAAAGGGCAAGTCGAGTTTTTCGGCCGCCACCTTTTTTACTATAACTGCTAACTTGTTCCGAATAGTCTGTGCCCATTCTGTAACACTAATACCCGGTTGTTCCATATAGGCAAACCTCGCGTGTGCATATGTGTGTGTGTGTGTGTGTGTGTGTGTGTGTGTGTGTGTGTGTGTGTTCAGTTGCATGGAAATAGAATGATTATTATGTGGGTTTGAACAAGGATAGAGAGAGAGAGAGAGACAACACATGGTAGGGATGATGATTTCTCTCTCTCTCTCTCTCTCTCTCTCTCTCTCTCTCTCTCTCTCTATCTCTCTCAATATCACACACACACACACACACACACACACACACGAAATTCCTGGCATATATGGAGATAGAGATAGAGACAGATAGATGGATGGATAAATAAATGGAGACAGAGAGAGTGAGATTGAGTGAGAGTGAAAGTTTTTTTTTTTTATTTTTTATATTTTTTACGTCGCGGCGTATTGCGCCGGTAGGCTTCTTCCCGGTGGGGCCTGATGGTCGGCCCAAGGCTTCTTCCCGGTGGGCCTGATGGTCGCCCCAGCCTGTTCTGGAGCAGGCGAATGTTTATAGTGGCGCCATCTTGTGTTGGCTCATGCTGCTCCCCGGAACTCATCTTTGAGCCTCTCTTTGGAGAGGTTATCTAGAGCCCGGGTTGATACGTGGTCTTCAGGCCAGCATGTGGGTAGTCTTAGGCCACTCGGCGGTGACTGAAAAACCTCAGCTGTGCGGCGGCCAGGATTCGATCCCGCGTCCCTCCTGGAGCTCCTGAACGCGGGACCGTCACGCTAACCATTTAGCCACCGCCTCCCCACTCCCCTCCCCTGTGTGTGTGTGTGTGTGTGTGTGTGTGTGTGTGTGTGAGAGAGAGAGAGAGAGAGAGAGAGAGAGAGAGAGAGAGCACACACACACACACACACACACACACACACACACACACACACACACACACACACACACACACACACACACACACACACACAGGCACACACTCAAACAAACAAACAAACAAACAGAAACACAGACTAGCAGACACACAGACAGAGACAAAGACAGACAGACACACAGACAGAAACAAAGACCGATACATCCAGAGAGAGGGAAACAAAAAAAGTAGATCACCAGGAATAGTTTGATAAGAAACCGAGAAAGTGAACGCAAAACAAACCGACTGGACGACTTACTGGCGGGTTCACGGGAGGTCACGATGGAGTGGGTCAGGTCGGTGGAGGAGGAGGAGGAGGAGGAGGAGGAGGAGGAGGAGGAGGAGGAGGAGGAGGAGGAGAAGCTTGGACTCCTTAATTAGCGCAAAACTAACCATCTAACCAGCCATAAATATGTATGTGTGTGTGTGTGTGTGTGTGTGTGTGTGTGTGTGTGTGTGTGTGTGTGTGTGTGTGTGTGTGTGTGTGTGTGTGTGTGTGTTCTACGTCATATAGATCATCACCTTAAAAACTTCTTTGTGGACTGTTATTTCTATTAATAATAATAATAATAATAATAATAATAATAATAATAAAAATAATCAATGATAATAATTACTCAGCTCTTTGTTGCATAAAGTTCTGAGTAGAACACACACACACACACACACACACACACACACACACACACGGCCCGGTAGCTCAGTGGTTAGAACGTCTGCCTCACAACCAGAAGGACCGGAGTTCGATTCCACGATCGGGTGAAGATAAGTTGGGTTTATCTTCTTTCACGTGTAGCCCCTGTTCACCTTGCAGTGAGTAGGTACGCGACGTAAGGCGAGGAGTTGTGACCTCGTTGTCGCGGTGTGTTGTGTGTGTGGTCTCAGTCCTCATCAAAAGATCAGTCACTGAGCTCTGTGGTCTTCCGTAGGGGAACGGCTGTCTGTCTGGAGAGAGACCCGTAGCAGACCAAGAGGCGAATTACACACACACACACACACACACACACACACACACACACACACACACACACACACACACACACACACACACACACACACACACACACACACACACACACACACACACACACACACACACACACACACACACACACACACACACACACACACACACACACACACACACACACACACACACACACACACACACACACACACACCTGTCTTCATTTCGCAACTGAGGTGACTTTCTTCTCGTTAAAGAGGACACAAATGACTTACTCCAGAAACCTGGCATCGGTTCTCCCACTTTTAATAATCTCACAAACGTATAAGACATTTATTTATTATTATTATGATGATTCTCTCTCTCTCTCTCTCTCTCTCTCTCTCTCTCTCTCTCTCTCTCTCTCTCTCTCTCTCTCTCTCTCTCTCTCTCTCTCTCTCTCTCTCTCTCTCTCTCTCTCTCTCTCTCTCTCTCTCTCTCTCTCTCTCTCTCTCTCTCTCTCTCTCTCTCTCTCGGGTGGGTCTGGAAGCGTACCAGCACTTCATCACCGCGAAGAGGAAGGGAGGACAACTGAACGCCTGACCTTGACAAGTGGAAAGTGATGCGGTTCGTGTTTTGCATCCCAAGCCTCTCCGTTCTTGTTCTTGTGTGCGCGTGTCTGGTGGAGCGGAGCATTCCTTCCCTTATGGAGCCGAGAGATGAGTGGGATGAGAGGGATGTCCTTGCTATCGGTGTGTGTGTGTGTGTGTGTGTGTGTGTGTGTGTGTGTGTGTGTGTGTGTGTGTGTGTGTGTGTGTGTGTTTAAAAGAGTTTCATAGAAGGATGGCGTGGCGAAGGTTTAGCTATTGTCTGCAGTGGTAGAGACTTAATTATTTTCTTCAACGAATCTCAGTTCTCCAGAGCATTTGTTCTTAACCTTTATGGAGTGTCGGCCACCTTGGAAAACCTGGTGAGAGCCACGCACCGCTCTCTTTGGTGGGAGGCTGCTATAGATGTCACAGCCTGATGTTCACTGTTCTGATATACTTGAGTGTCTTCCTTCTTTCACATATTTTGCCCAGGGGGGGAGGGGGGAGGGATGGTCAGACGACTCCCCCCCATCTACTAAAAGGTCCACTTTCTAAAAATGTCAAAACGAAAAAACAGGACCTTTCTGTTGCATTAATGGAGAACTTAGTTACCTATATATAGCTGAATAAACAGCAGGAAAATACACCCTGAAAAATCAATTTTTCAAAGCCCCGAACCCTCAGCTGATTTGGCTCGCTTCGCTCGCCATTCACCCCTCTTCAAGTGGCTCCAAAGGCCTGTATTTTGTGGAAAAAGACACCCTCCCTTTGACAGCTCTGGGTACGGCCGTATTTAAGGTCACTGTTTTATTTTTTTGGGGGGAGAGGGGGGGAGGGCTGTGACTTGGGGTTTACGACTAGATCCCTTTCCTGACATCCCACTCCGGCAGTAAGGTTTGAACAACCTCACCCCGGCTCTTCTCTTTCATAGCTTCACGCTCTAACCCATCTGACCACCGCGGCCAGCCCTGTTACACCTGACAATAGTACCTCGCTTACAAAGTTCAAGTCAAGTCACCTCCAGTCCGTCTAGTTGCGCGGGCAAGTGTTTTATAGTGGCGCCATTATAGTTTTGCTCATGCTGGCCCTCGGAACTTCCCTCGATCCTCTTTAGAGTTTCGTTAGTGCGAGGTAACAGGCGGTCACCAAGACAGCACGTGGGTAGTCTTCTGCCACTCGGCGATGACTGAACGTTGTCAGTCTGCAGTGCCGGGCGGGACTTGATCCTTGGTGTCCAGGACACCGCGCCCCCACAATGACCACTCAGCCACCGCCTCCCCTCCTCCCTTACGTATTGCACTTACAAAATACAAAAAGAAACTGGCGGAGACATGTTTTTTACGCGCCTGATGAACAGGTCCCCTGAAGACCATCCATGGGCCTCCGGCGACCCGCAGACCACAGGTTAAAAACCCTGGTCTGGAGTGAGAGACGTGATGACTCGGCACTTTGTTTTCCTTTCTTTTGCCAGCACAAATAGGACAAGGTGAAGTGCTGCGAAATAAAGGCCAAGAGAAAGCCCGAATGACACCAGCTGTTGAAAAGCGTGGCAGTGATGAATATTTTGCTTCCAGAGTGAAACAGCTGATAATTGTGTGCTTCGAATTTTTTTTCTTTTGTCAGGTCCAACAAGACAAGGCAAAAAGACGTGTGCAACAGACAGAGAAAAACAAAATGTCAAGAGGGACGTAGAGGCACTATAGAAAGTGTACCAGTAATAATGACTCTATTGTCTGTATAATGAAACCGTTTTAATCTTTCGCGGCAAAAAAGAGGGCAGCGCACAGAGGCGTGAAATAAAAAATCCAGAGCAGACCGAGTGACCCTCCAAGACGATCGATCAGGAGTGACGACACCGAACCAGAAAAGTGAGGCACGAGGACCGTTTTTAGCCGCACAGTGACTGGCCGCTTCAGCCGTGTTGCCGTGACCTGAAACACTTCGCCGAGAAATAAACGTGTAATCAGAGGCACAGAAAATGTAAAACTGAGGCGGCATCAAATTATCTTGAAAGGTTTGTTACACGATATTGCAGATGAGGAAACATGGAAGAACCGGGAGCAGAAAACCTTTTGATAAATAATCCGGCTGACTCTTTTTTTACAGCAGAGGAGACAGGGCAAGGGCATAAAAAAAACAGTAATGAAAAAAAAGCCCGCTACTTACTACTGCTTTGGCGACTGATTCTTCACCGGTCTCTTACATGGCCTGCAGAATCTATTACAATACTTCCTGTGGGTTGGTAAAGGAACGCTCAGTCCACACCTGCCACGATCAAAATACAGAACTTCTGAATGCGATGCTCGTTTTCGCATTAGCAACTTCCGTTAAAAATTTACACCAATGAAAGATGCCGCAGGTCGACAATAAAAATAAATCCAATGAGTGCGTTAGTCACCTTGCCTGAGTCTGCAGCCCGCGACTCCCGGCTACTGGGTTAGTTTGGCGCCCAGGACCTTGGAGAGATTGATGTTATTGAACTTCCTCAGGTACTTGAGTATCTGTGTCATAGTGGAGGAGGAGGAGGAGGAGGAGGAGGAGGAGGAGAAGGAGGAGGAGGAGGAGGAGGAGAAGGAGGAGGAGGAGGAGGAGGAGGAGGAGGAAGAGGAGGAGGAGGAGGAATACATAGGAATGCATAGGAAGAACAGACACCAGAAGACCTATCGGTCTATGGCGAGAGTGTCTGTTTACTACTGCTACTACTAGTAATCTACGTGTGGTAGGATAGGACAGAAAAGATGATGGCTCCTCCCCACCCACCTCTCCCTCCGGCAACGTCCCGGCAGGAAATAGTTAGAAGAGAACACCATGTACCTTTAACTGTTGCTTTACTCTATTGTTGACTTTCGCTACTTGCAATCTAGGTTGTGGGGGAGAATTATATGAATATAGGTTGAGGTCTTGCTGCAATCTGTCTGAAAACATGCGAAAAAGGGTCAGTATAATCTTATATCCCTGAAGTACTTATCCAAAGAAGACTTAAAGCTATTGATACTCTGTGCGCTAACTACTGACGGTGGGAGTCTATTCCAGTGATCGAGTCGTTCGACGACTCTGTTATTGAAAAAACTTCTGTGCACCAATGTGTTACATCGATTTCCCTTTAACTTCATACCGTTGCTGCGTGTTCTTGTGTTGGTGTCTCTCTGAAATATACTATCTGGGTTAATGTTGTCGAATCCATTAAGGATTTTGAATACTTCAATTAAGTCCCCTCTTATCCTTCGCTTTTTTAGGGAAAACATATCTAAACGCTTTAAACGCTCGTCATATGGCAAGTTTCGGAGCGCTGGAATTTGTTTGGTTGCTCGTCGCTGTATCTTTTCAAGCAAAACTTGATCTTTGATATAGTTCGGTGACCAGAACTGAACGGCGTATTCTAGGTGTGGTCTTACAAATGCTAAATATAATCTCTTCATAAGTTCGAGTGATTTATAATCAAAGTTTCTTGAGATTAATCCCAACATTATATTGGCTTTTTTACTCGCTGCAGAACATTGATCACTCATTTTAAGAGTGTTACTGATAATGACACCAAGATCTTTTTCTTGTTTTACTTCGCTGAGCTCATGTCCTTGAATCTGGTATTTAAAGTTAGGATTTTTTTCACCTATGTGCATTACTTTACATTTATCTACGTTAAAACTCATTTGCCATTTTTCGCTCCAGTCGGCAAGTCTTATTATGTCTGATTGAATATTCTCGCAACTTTGACTCTTCATTACCGTACCTCCTAATTTGGTGTCGTCAGCGAATTTGGATACTTTTAATAGGATATCAGTTTCTAAGTCGTTCACGTAAATTATGAATAGTGTTGGCCCCAGGACCGAACCTTGGGGAACGCCACTGGTAACGGGTTGCCAATCCGATGCTTCACCATTAAGAACTACACGTTGTTCTCTGTCGGTGAGCCAGTCATGAATCCACGCACACAGATGGTCGTTAATACCGTGGGAACGCAGTTTTGAAATAAGCCTAACGTGAGGAACTTTATCAAACGCTTTCTGAAAATCTAGGTAAATTACGTCATTTTTTTTTTTACAACAAAGGAGACAGCTCAAGGGCACAAAAAAAGAAAACAATAATAAAAAAGCCCGCTACTCGCTTCGGGCGTCCTAACATGTATAAACATCGTTGAAAAAGGTTAATAGGTTGGTAAAGCAAGACCGATTACTACGAAATCCATGCTGACTATCAGTTATCAATTCATTTGTTTCAAGGAAAGTGATCATTTTATCCCTGATTATTTTTTCGAATAGTTTAATTAGGACAGACGTAAGGCTGATGGGACGATAATTACTGGCTTGTTTTTTGTCTCCTTTTCTAAAGATCGGGGTAATATTGGCCTTTTTCCACTCGAGCGGCACACTGGCCTGTGCTGATGACTTGTTGAATATTAATGTTATAGGTAATTCTAGTTGTTGACTACATTCTCTTAACACGCGAGGAGATAAATTATCGGGGCCCGGAGATTTATTTGGATCTATTCTCTGCAGGTACGCACGCACTTCGCTGATATCAATTTCGGGCAATGCAAGCTTATGTTCTTCAGGGCCTTGAAAATTTTTCTTCGGGGCTGGAATTGATGTCATGTTCTCTTTTGTAAACACGCTACTAAAGGTTGAATTTAGGGCCGACGCCATGCCTTTATCATCACTAATCGTATTGCCACTTAATAGTAGTGGGCCGATATTATTTTTAATTTTTTGTTTGTTTCTTATGTAACTGAAAAATAACCTTGGATTTTTTTTGGCATCAAGTGATATTTTCATCTCATATTTGCGTTTCTGTTTTCTGATTTTCCTTTCGCACTCTCTCTTGGCATTGATGTAATTAGTTTGATCCTGTGAATTATGTGTCAGTTTATATTTCTTATAAAGTTTTCTTTTTTCGACGATGATTTTTTGTAGGTAATTATTCATCCACAACGGTTTTTGATTATCATTCCTTCGTGGCTTGAGTGGAATTAATTTATTTACGCTCGCTGTGATTTGTGCAGTAAAACGATTATACATTTCTTGAACGCTGACGCTGTTGAGCAAATGATTCCAATTTACTGAAGCCAGTTCTCTTTTTAGGTCCGTAAAATTTGCTTTACTATAATTAGGTATTAAGAGTGAGTTTGCTCGTGCTTTTGTTTCAATATTCAAAGCACATCTTATTATGTTGTGGTCACTGCGGAGGAGGAGGAGGAGGGGGAGGAAGACTTAAGTGAGAGGGTAGGGCGGTGCCTCCTCTGGGCCCCCCGCAGCGTGGCACAAAAGGACGGGGCGAACCTCCCTTCCATGCCCTGCCTTTCCCTCCCCTTCCCTTCCTTGCCCTTCCCTCCCCTTCCCTTCCTTGCCCTTCCCTCCCCTTCCCTTCCTTGCCCTTCCCTCCCCTTCCCTTCCTTGCCCTTCCCTCCCCTTCTCTTCCTTTCTCTTCCCTTCCGTGCCCTGCCTTTCCCTCCCCTTCCCTTCCTTGCCCTTCCCTCCCCTTCTCTTTCTTATTCTTCCCTTCCGTGCCCTTTCTATCTCTTCCTTGCCCTTCCCTCCCCTTCTCTTCCTTGCTCTTCCCTTCAGTGCCCTTCCCTTCCTTTCCCTTCTCTTCCTCGTCCTTTTTTTCCGTGCTCTTCCCTTCCCTTCCGTGCCCTTCCTTTCTTTTCCTTGCCCTTCCCTACCTTACTCTTCCCCTCCCTTCTCTTTCCTTCCTTGTCGTTCCCTTTTCTTCCCTTTCTTGCCTTGCCTTTCTCCCTTTCCGATCCTCTTCCTCCCTGGCCTTGCCCTTCCCTTCCGTGCCCTTCCCTTCCCTTCTTTCCTTTCCGTGCCCTTCCCTTCCCTTCCGTGCCCTTCCTTTCTCTTATCTTCCCTCGCATTCCATACCCTTCCTTTCTCTTCCTTGCCCTTCTCTTCCGTGCCCTTCCCTTCCCTTCCGTGCCATTACTCTCTCTTCCTTGCCCTTCCCTTCCCTTCCCTTTCTTGACATTCCCTTCCCCTTCCTTCCCTTCCCTTCCCTCCCCTTCCTTGCCGTCCCCTTCCCTCCCATCCCTTGCCTATTCGCACCCAACATTTTCTCGGAGGGGTTGACCTGGACACGAAAGGCGCCGTTTGGTTATCTGAGCTTTCCTGTTTGTTGTTGTGGCGAGTAAATTCAGTTAACGGGCATTGCATCTGTTCTGTTACCTGGCGTGGGCAAGATTTTCTTTCAACAACAAGTTATTTACTCGGTGCGCATTATTTTGAACTTATCGATATTTTGTTGGATCCTAACAAACAAGTTTTTTTTTCTTTTTCAGGTGCTGCTCATATCACTGGCAGGCTCTCTTGAGGAGCCTCTTCTACGGCACCAGCCCTTCAGTGTCGCAGGCGAATTTTGTTTGTAGTGGCTGCCGTGATGAATGACCTTTTTTTTAGGTGCTGCCTGTAGCGCTTTCTTGAGGAGTGTCTTGTGCGATGATGTGGCAGCACGCGGGTGATCTTCCGCCGCTCGACGATGACTGAAAATTGTCAGCGTGCATCGATGGTACTCGAACCTGGGTCTTCGGGCTAACCATGCCAGCACGCCGTCCACTCCGCTACCGGCTCCCCATATATTATATATTATATTTATTCATATTAGGGAAAACAAGGCAATTGTCACCACAATTACTTTGTTCCTGAGTCCATGCATCATAGAAACGGCCGAGGATTTTCATAACCAGGACCAGGGACCAGGATAACGAAGGAGAGTAGCAGGAGACACTGACCTGCTGAGACGCACGATCTTTAGGACACGGCGAGCGAGCGAAGCGGTGTGTGTGAACAATGTGTATACACTCAGCACCCGCAGCAACCGGGCTGACCTGACCCCCACACGGCGCTACTGACCTTCCAAAACAAGTTCAAGAGGCACGAATGCTACATGACAAACAAAAGCTACAGCTGACGATTGCACAAGAGCTGACATAATTGTGCCTCAGACAGGTGTCCCGCGAGGGTTCACAGACGCGTGAGACGCCAAAATAAGGCAAGAAAGATCAACGGTCGCCTCTTGCCGAGTGTGTGTATAAATACGTGTGTGTGCCTGGCGGAGGACACAACCACCGGCACTGCCACAGCCACTACAACACAATGAACGCCAAGGTGAGTACACCACCACCGCCACCACCACTGCCGCCCCTCAGTCTCTCCTCTATATACAGTGTATTTACTTGTTCACATGCTGCCTGTAACTTATGGTGCACTGGTGCGCCCTTCACTGCGGCTCCTGCCCTCACTAATCCTCCTCCTCCTCCCCGCACAGGTGCTGCTCCTCCTGGCCCTCGTCGCCGCCGCCGCCGCCGATGGCTCTCGGTCTCGCGAGGTACGTAACGTCTCCGCTACGACCCGCCGCGAGTCGTGGTGTCCCGGGCAAAAAAAAAAAAAAAAAAAAATAACGCGACCGTCGCCGAGGACCCCCACGACCACACACTGACCCTCAATGCCTCTCCTTTCAGCGTTCCTACGGCCGATACGACGAGTCCGAAGAGGCCAAGTACGACTTCAGCTACCAGGTGAAGGACGACTACGGCAACGACTTCGGCCACAAGGAGAGCCGCGACGGCGAGCAAACCGAAGGCGAGTACTACAACGAGCTCCCCGACGGCCGCAGGCAGACGGTGACCTACTACGTGGACGGCGATTCCGGCTTCGTGGCCGACGTCAAGTACTCGGGCGAGGCTCGGTACGACTCCGGCTCCGGCTCCCGGGAGTACGGCGGCAACAGGAGGCAGTTCAGGGAGTCCAGGGAGTCCAGGGAGTCCAGGGAGTTCAGAGGCTACAACTAAGTAGTTCATAGAGCTTTAGAGCCACGTTGTTGTTGTTGTTTGTGCTGCGTCAACGCGCCGCGCTTTTCGTCTCCCGCATACAAATCGTCTCCTCGCCGTCTTCACACCCTTACATGACTCATCGAATAAATGTGTAAAAAGAATGTTTTGGTGTGGCTTACTCCTGCTCGAAAACAAACATTTCCACAACTCACTTTCTCCACCCGTCAACTCGACAGTCTTCCAAACACCTGTCCCTTATTCTTCGAAAACACTCAGCTCTCACCTTCTACATTAAACATCCTCGGTCTATCCTTAACTCAAAATCTAAACTGGAAACCTCCTATCTCCTCTCTTATTAGATCAGCTTCCTCGAGGTTGGGCGTTCTGTACCGTTTCCACAGCTCTTTTCCCCCTCACAGACGCTCTTCAGATACAAAGGCTTTGTCCGCCATCGTATGGAGTGTGTCACACACACACACACACACACACACACACACACACACACACACACACACACACACACACAGCCCTTTTGGACAGAGTCTTAGGTATCAACTTTTCTTCTCTTACTGACAGTCTTCTATCTCTCAAATTCAGCCGCAGTGTTGCCTGTCTATCTTCTATTGATATTTTCATATTGATTGCTCTTCTGAACTTACTAACTGCGTGCCTCCTCCCCTCCCGCGGCCACGCTGCACTCGACTTTCTACTCTAGTTTATCCCTATACTGTCCAAATCCCTTATGCAAGTGTTAACCAGCATCTTCACTCCTGCATCCTTTTCACTGGTGAACTCTGGAACAGCCTTCCTTCATCTGTATTTCCTCCTGCCTACGACTTGACCTCTTTCAAGAGAGCAGTATCAAGACGACTCGCCACCCGAAATTGACGTCTCTTTTGGCCACTCATCCTTACTTTGGGCCACTCTTCTATACTTCCTTTTATAGGAGCAGTGCTTAGGGGGCTTTATTATTTTCACTTATTTTTGCCCTTGAGCTGCTTCCTTTACTGAAAAAAAAATCCTTATTAACACCCGTTGAGGCGGTTCTCAGATAACGATAATTGTGGGTGGTGTGCTCACGCGAGCTGACAGAGTCCTTTGCTGAGGTTATGGCTCAGGCAAGTGTTTATAGAGGCGCTATCTTGCTTGGCTCATGTTCCCCCCCCCGCCCCACCCCACCCGTGCTAATTTTTTATTCTCTGTTAGAGAGAATCTAGAGTATAAATTGGTAGGTGGTCTTCAGCTTCAGGACAACATGCTGGTGATCTTAGGTAACTCAGTGATGACTGAAATATTGCGAGCTTGTTTGTAGCGCCGGGCGGGACGCGAACCTTTGTCCTTCTGGAGGCCGCTCCCGCACGCCACCGCCTCCCCATTAGTGAAGAATAACTCGTTTCCAGCGACACCGAATGACGAAGATCATAAGCAGCTGTCCATCAAGTCTTTATTTGAAATACTGCAATTCACTGATCACAAAACATTGAGTTATTAAAGAAAATAGGGTTGGGCAAAGAATTAAAGTTACAATTGTTTATTTTATATATTTTTTTCTTTGTCTCTCGGTAAACGGAAACCAAATTAAACTTTTAGACAGCAACGCCAGACTGACATAGATATTCAGACCACACACTCTATGGTCCAGGCTATTACAGGTGGTCTGTCCGTGAGCCGAAGTGAATCGCCATCAAATCAAATAATCGCCAAGACTTTCCATTTCTGGTCCTTAACATACTGCACGGTTTTTAGTTTCACACCACGCGTTTCATTATCGAAGTTCCTATATTTAAAATCAACCTCAAGAATCTGACACATCAATATTAAATGAAATCCCCTATTTATTATAACAAACTATGTAATCTACACAAATCTATTCTTTGAGGCGTCAGCAAATTTAATAAGAAATTATCGAGTTCAACTTCAATAACTTCATCACAAAATCGAAGTGAACGCTCAACACTACTCAAGAAACGAGCCCAGGGAGGGAGGCAGTAACTGAGGACACGAAAAGGGTACTCACTGGGCGCCTTCCGAGGGTCCGTCGAGGCGTTGGTGGGTGAAGGCGATCCCTGCGGCAGACCTGAAAAAAAATATATACGGTTAGTCAACTGGCTGTCATTAGGAAGAATTTACTCTTTACATACCTCACGCTAAGGTCTGTTCCACCTCCTATGCATGTGCTGGAAGGCTTGAACTCAATCAACAGCACAGTGACCGCTGCTCCACCTCCTATGCATGTGCTGGAAGGCATGAACTCAATCAACAGCACAGTGACCGCTGCTCCACCTCCTATGCATGTGCTGGAAGGCATGAACTCAATCAACAGCACAGTGACCGCTGCTCCACCTCCTATGCATGTGCTGGAAGGCATGAACTCAATCAACAGCACAGTGACCGCTGCTCCACCTCCTAGGCATGTGCTGGAAGGCTTGAACTCAATCAACAGCACAGTGACCGCTGCTCCACCTCCTATGCATGTGCTGGAAGGCTTGAACTCAATCAACAGCACAGTGACCGCTGCTCCACCTCCTATGCATGTGCTGGAAGGCATGAACTCAATCAACAGCACAGTGACCGCTGCTCCACCTCCTATGCATGTGCTGGAAGGCATGAACTCAATCAACAGCACAGTGACCGCTGCTCCACCTCCTATGCATGTGCTGGAAGGCATGAACTCAATCAACAGCACAGTGACCGCTGCTCCACCTCCTATGCATGTGCTGGAAGGCATGAACTCAATCAACAGCACAGTGACCGCTGCTCCACCTCCTAGGCATGTGCTGGAAGGCTTGAACTCAATCAACAGCACAGTGACCGCTGCTCCACCTCCTATGCATGTGCTGGAAGGCATGAACTCAATCAACAGCACAGTGACCGCTGCTCCACCTCCTATGCATGTGCTGGAAGGCATGAACTCAATCAACAGCACAGTGACCGCTGCTCCACCTCCTAGGCATGTGCTGGAAGGCTTGAACTCAATCAACAGCACAGTGACCGCTGCTCCACCTCCTATGCATGTGCTGGAAGGCTTGGACTCAATCAACAGCACAGTGACCGCTGCTCCACCTCCTATGCATGTGCTGGAAGGCATGAACTCAATCAACAGCACAGTGACCGCTGCTCCACCTCCTAGGCATGCGGTGGAGGTGTGGTTAATAGGTCAATGGATGGGGAGGACAGGGTGAAGAGTTGGTTTTAAGGAACAACCTGCAGGTGAAGAGGATGTGTAAGCCGATTGGCCTTTTACAGTCTCCTTGTCTCCCTGTGCATCTGCGGCGGAGCATGTGAATACTGATCCACACTCGTCCACCTTCTGTCCGTGTGAAGGAGGATACGAATCTTGCTCTGCCTCATGCTCAGCTCCGAAGAGCCAGGTGTTACCATTCTTGAGGGAGCCACAGATGAGTACTTGAACAGTAACACAATAAGATATGATAATATGACAATTCCCATTTCAGTGTGTGTGTGTGTGTGTGTGTGTGTGTGTGTGTGTGTGTATGTTCTCCACACCGGTTCCCATAGCGAGCCTCCATAATTTTCCGCCCTACATATTCATCAGTGCCGCCGAGGATAATAACACCCCCACCCTTGCCAGCACGCCCTCCCTCTCAGGCGTTGGGAATTCTTGGTCACATTAAAGCTACAATGTTGCAAAGAAGCTTATGTAATCAATCTATCATTGAGAGCGTATATGGGCATGGTTTGATATGGAGCACCTGCATTGTATAATATTGTATACATCTATAATTTTCTAAATATCAGTGCCTTACAGAGGGTTAGCACGAACGAAAATCTACCACTGGCATGTGAAGATTGATGAAAAATGTAATCATAATACCGGTATACAGAATAAAACTCAAGTTTTCTGACCGTATAAAGAATACTATAAAAAAAATGTATGCAGGACGCAGAAATTGGGCGAGGCAGGAAGACGACGCTGTGCCCGGCGAGACTTGCCTGTGATTCTGAGCCTTGAGCAGCGTCAGGTAACCGTCAATAAACACCAAAGATGGCGATCAATAAACTATACTCTTGAAATGAGGGAGTAACAAACATAGACTGAAATAACAACTGCCGTCTGCAGTCCAAAGTCAAGTTACATAAAAGTTGAGGTAGTTTTTATGAACAGATCACTTTTTCCAGGCGGCGGGAAATGGCGAACGGTTGGTGAATGTGGACCATCCGTCAGCGGCGACAACCCAGACAACCTGCTGAAAGGTGATCGCGCTTCACCTTGTGCAGAACACCGCCTCGCGTGAAGGCCACGGTGAAAGAATCAGATCGTCTTTGAATGTATGTAAAAAAGGCTAGAGCAATGACACAGGTTCCTTCAAGTGGTTCATGGAGATATAGGCCTATGAAAGATCAACGGTCGCCGTGCCGAGTGTGTGTATAAATACGTGCATGTGCCTGACGGAGGACACAACCACCGGCATCGCCACAGCCACTACACAATGAACGCCAAGGTGAGTACACAACCACCGCCACCCCCCGACCCCCACCTCCGCCACCACAGTCTCTCCTATACATACTGTGTAATACTCGTAAACATGCTGCCTGTAACTTATGGTGCACTGGTGCGCCTTTCACTGCGGCGGCAGCCCTCACTAATCCTCCTCCTCCTCCTTCTCCACGCAGGTGCTGCTCCTCCTGGGCCTCGTCGCCGCCGCCGCCGCCGATGGCTCTCGGTCTCGCGAGGTATGTGGCGTAGCTGGACAAACACAGGGCCCAGGGGAATGGCTCCTTGAGGGGCACCTCCACCATCAGCGAAATTGAAGGGGCCGTCCAGCCCTCCTTTGAGTCTGCTTAGTAAAACAGGCGCTGAAATCAATTAATACAGGAACTTTGCTTTGCGGGGGACTCGAGACAGTTTCAATGACCCCCTACCCCCCTTAGCTAGACAACAGCACACGTGCTGACGGGCTCGTCCGGGACACCAAACACGACTCCCGCCGACCACATCGACCACACACTGACCCTCAATGCCTCTCCTTCCAGCGTTCCTATGGCCGATACGACGAGTCCGAAGAGGCCAAGTACGACTTCAGCTACCAGGTGAAGGACGACTACGGCAACGACTTCGGCCACAAGGAGAGCCGCGACGACGAGCACACCGAAGGCGAGTACTACAACGAGCTGCCCGACGGCCGCAGGCAGACGGTGACCTACTACGTGGACGGCGACTCCGGCTTCGTGGCCGACGTCAAGTACTCGGGCGAGGCTCGGTACGACTCCGGCTCCGGCTCCCGGGAGTACGGCGGCTACAGGAGGCAGTCCAGGGAGTCCAGGGAGTCCAGGGAGTTCAGAGGCTACAACTAAGTAGTTCATAGAGCTTTAGAGCCACGTTGTTGTTGTTGTTAGCGCTGCGTCAGCGCGCCACGCTTTTCGTCTCCCGCAGACAAATCGTCTCCTCGCCGTCTTCACACGCTCATATGATTCACCGAATAAATGTGTAAAAGTAATGTTTTGTGTGACTTACTCCTGCTCCAAAACTGACTTATCCACCACTTCCGGACGCTCGTTGCGGCCGTTCTCAGTTGACGATAATTGTTGTAATGTAATGTAACGAATAAAACACTGCCTGACGTCTGATGCTGACGGACGCCTGGTACCCCCGCACCTCCATCTCTGGTTTGTTACACGATATTGCAGACGAGGAAACATGGAAGAACCGGGAACAGAAAACCTTTTGGTAAATAATCCGGCTGACTGCTTTGGCGATTGATTCTTCACCAGTCTCTTACATGGCCTGCAGAATATATTACAATACTTCCTGTGGGTTGGTAAAGGAACGCTCAGTCCACACCTACCACGATCAAAATACGGTACTTCTGAATGTGATGCTCGTTTTCGCATTAGCAACTTCCGTTAAAAATTTACACCAATGAAAGATGCCGCAGGTCGACAATAAAAATAAGTCCAATGATTGACGTTATTGAACTTCTTCAGATACTTGAATATCTGTGTCATAATGGAGGAGGAAGAGGAAGAGGAAGAGGAAGAGGAGGAGGAGGAGGAGGAGGAGGAGGGACACAAAGTAACACAAAGGAAGAACAAACGACAGCAGACTTGATGGTCCTAACGAGGCTGTTTGTGACAAGCTACACTAACTATCTAATCAAAGGTGGAAGATGAAGGACAGCAAAGGCGAAGGCTCCTCCCCATCCCCACCCCGATCCCTCCAGCCAAAGCTGGCAGGAAAGGAAAACGAACCATGCAGCGTGGAAAAACTGCATGGAAATTATATAGGAAAGAGGAAAGAACAACCATTACTGCTACCACTAACCGGGCGATAAAAACGGACAAGCACACCAGTATTCGAAAGAACTTAACGTTATTACGACAATGAGTAATATCTTAGTTGCTGGTTGGATTCAAAATACTTGTCTAATCTATTCTTGAAGGCCGTAACTGTTGTACTATCAACATCACAGGGTAGATAATTCCAAACATTAACGACTCGATTGAAGAAGTGTTTGGCTTCGTGCGACGAGAATGTTTTACCACTTATCTTGAGATTGTTATTTCTTCTTGTTCTATTTGATCGATCAATTGTAAAGTAATCTTCCGCATTAATATCACTGAATCCTTTAAACATTTTAAACACTTCTATTAGATCGCCTCGCATTCTTCGTTTTGATATACTGAATAATTTACTTTTTTAAGCCTTTGTTCATATGATAAATTTCTCAACATAGGAATCACTTTTGTTACTCTCCGTTGAACCCGTTCCAACTTTTCTACGTCTTTTCTGTAATAGGGAGACCAAAACTGTACACAGTGCTCTAGATGGGGTCGAACCAGCGAATTATACAGTTTTAATATTACTTTTTCCGATATATTATTAAAGACTCGTCCGATGAAGCCAACCAATTTGTTTGCAGTTTTAACTATCTCTAAATAATGCTGACTGGGCTTTAAATCGCTTGATATAGTGATTCCAAGATCCTTTTCTTTACTTACTGCAGAAAGTTGTTGGCCATTCATTATGTACTGAACGCGATTGTTATTTTTTCCGATGTGTAACACTTTACATTTGTCAACGTTAAATTTCATTTGCCATTGACTGGCCTAACATGCAAGTCGATCTAGATCTGATTGTAAAGCTTCTTCGTCGAGTGTCGTAGTTACCTTACTAGCGATTTTTGTGTCATCAGCAATTTTTTTATATTTTGCAAGTGAGCCCATCATCGATATCATTAACATAAATCAAGAAGAGCATGGGGCCAAGCACTGATCCTTGAGGTACCCCGCTTTTGACATCGAGCCAGTTAGATGTAACACCGTTTAGAACTACTCTCTGTTTCCGCTCAGACAGCCAGTCCACAAGCCAATTGTGAATGTTACCCGAGATACCGTGCGCCAATTGTTTACTGAGCAACCGTTTGTGGGGGACCTTATCTAATGCCTTTTGAAAATCCAGATATATGATACCTACTGATCTGCTTTCATCGAACACCTCAAAAATATAATGAAAAAAATCAAGTAAGTTAGTTAAACACGAACGTTTACTACAGAAACCATGTTGCGAATTATTTATTATATTATTTTCTTCGAAGAATTTCACCATATTGTCGCGAATGATAGTCTCCATTAACTTACAAACAATCGATGTCAGGCTAATTGGTCGATAGTTTCCTGGATGAGACTTGTCCCCCTTTTTGAAAATTGGTGTGACATTTGCTAGTTTCCAATCCGACGGAACATTTCCAACTGTTAAAGATTTATTGAATATGATGGAGAGTGGTTTACAAATTTGATGTTTGATTTCTTTTAAAATTCTAGGTGTAATTTTGCCTGGACAAGGAGCTTTGCTTACTTCAATCTTTTCAATTGTACGTAAAATGTGACTTTCTACGATGAGCACGCCATTTAAAATCTTTTCGGTCCTTCTAACCTCCGGCGGTTGAGGTGATAAACAATCTTCGTCGGTAAATACGGATGCGAAAAAGTTATTTAGGATTGTAGCCATTTCATTTTCATCGTTCGTGTGGTTACCATTTTCATTAGCAAGCGGTCCGATACTACAAGTGAGTGACTTTTTATTATTTATATAGCTAAAACATTCTTTAGGATTAGATTTACTTGTTTCCGCTATATATTCTTCAAGATTTTTCTGCTTCGTTTTATTAATTTCTTGGTTTCGCGGCGAATTCTGTCCAACTCTAGTTTGTCAGCGTCACTCTGGGTTGATATGTATCTACTGTATACGCGTTTTTTAAGAGAGAGTATTTTTAATTTCGTTATTCCATCATTTGGGTTTCTTCTTAAAAGTTGAACATCTGCTAGCCTACGATAGGGCATGCATATGCTTATGGCATTGTTCAATATTGTGGTGAAGGCCTCCCACGATTCATCAATATCTGTTTCCATAGAAATTACAGTCCAGTCATAATCGTTTAGAATTGATCGGAGTCTTATGAAATTCACTCTGATAATCTGGCACCTTTTCTTTCCTAGGAGTTACTTTACTTTCTTTCATCTTGATGCTGAATGTGATTCTTCGGTGATCGCAAGAACTATAAACTGGACCAACATTTACTTCGTTAACTAGATCAGCTGACGTTGAAAAGATAAGGTCAAGTATATTATTTTCCCGAGTCGGTTCTTGAACGTGTTGATGTAAATCACTTTCTAATAAATTTGTGTACAGGTCGAGCCCTGTATGAGAGTTCAACGGTTCGCCCCATCTTTTCACTGGCAAGTTAAAGTCCCCCACAATTACTGCCTCGCAACTGCTACTTGTTTCTAATATTAATTTACTTAACGCGTGGTCGATATCAGGAGTCTGCCTTGGTGGTCTATAGATTAGTCCAATTACTATTTTACGTGACTTATTTTTAATTTCAATAAAGACCGTGTCCATATTTATTATAATATCTGTTTTCACGGATACTGGATGGAGAGAGTTGTGGATATATAAGATAACGCCTCCACCCTGTCTGTTCTCTCTTTCATGACTAAAAATCGAATAACCAGGTAATTTATATTCCGCAATGAAATCTCTATTTGAAGTGTCTATCCAAGATTCTGTGACTCCGATGATGTGATAATGATTTGTAGGTGCGAGTGCTTCTAAGTCTTCAAATTTGTTACGTAGGCTACGAGCGTTTATATAGCAAGCTTTAATGTGATTCGAATCGGGGGTTGCGCGGGTTGAGTGCTCCCTTACGGTGGATCTGCTCCAACCTGCTCACACAGGATTTAAATGGATGCCATCGGCAAGGAATAAGTCCGAATCGTAGTAAAAACTGTTCCACAAGTTAGCGAACTGGACGTTTTCTTGTGACCAAAGGGACTGAAGTCTGTTGTTTGTGCTGAAGGCCTTACTGTAAAAGCTAGATTCGGCACCGACCCTCGGGAGGATTCCTGAGATTATAATGTTACTGGCATCCGTTTTTCGTTTATACTGCTTGATCATGCGGCGGTATTTTTCAAGCAGTTCCTCAGAACGGGTTGTCTTTACGTCATTTGTCCCCGCGTGATTGACAAAAAGGGTGTTTCGATCGGCATTACTCGTGACACCATCGCACGCTGCAGTGATGTCGTCCAGTCTGGCACCTGGTTAACAGTAAAGTTTTCTGCGGCCGTTTGATGAACGACCACAGCTGGCCACGCACCATGGATTCCCCAACTAGGCGAGTCTCAAACTCATCCTCCATGGTGTCTGCCAGCACCTGGAACCGAAGCGTGCTGCTCATATCACTGGCAGGCTCTCTTGAGGAGCCTCTTCTACGGCACCAGCCCTTCAGTGTCGCAGGCGAATTTTGTTTGTAGTGGCTGCCGTGATGAATGACCTTTTTTTTAAGTGTTGCCTGTAGCGCTTTCTTGAGGAGTGTCTTGTGCGACCCCAGCCCCTCAGTGGCGCAGGATGATGTGGCAGCACGCGGGTAATCTTCCGCCGCTCGACGATGACTGAAAATTGTCAGCGTGCATCGATGGTACTCGAACCTGGGTCTTCGGGCTAACCATGCCAGCACGCCGTCCACTCCGTTACCGGCTCCCCATATATTATATATTATATTTATTCATATTAGGGAAAACAAGGCAATTGTCACCACAATTACTTTGTTCCTGAGTCCATGCATCATAGAAACGGCCGAGGACCTTCAGGAAGGGACCAGGATAAAGGAGAGTAGCAGGAGACACTGACCCGCCGAGACGCACGATCTTTAGGACGCGGCGAGCGAGCGAAGCGGTGTGTGTGAACAATGTGTATACACTCAGCACCCGCAGCAACCGGGCTGACCTGACCCCCACACGGCGCTACTGACCTTCCAAAACAAGTTCAAGAGGCACGAATGCTACATGACAAACAAAAGCTACAGCTGACGATTGCACAAGAGCTGACATAATTGTGCCTCAGACAGGTGTCCCGCGAGGGTTCACAGACGCGTGAGACGCCAAAATAAGACAAGAAAGATCAACGGTCGCCTCTTGCCGAGTGTGTGTATAAATACGTGTGTGTGCCTGGCGGAGGACACAACCACCGGCACTGCCACAGCCACTACAACACAATGAACGCCAAGGTGAGTACACCACCACCGCCACCACCACTGCCGCCCCTCAGTCTCTCCTCTATATACAGTGTATTTACTTGTTCACATGCTGCCTGTAACTTAGGGTGCACTGGTGCGCCCTTCACTGCGGCTCCTCCCCTCACTAATCCTCCTCCTCCTCCCCGCACAGGTGCTGCTCCTCCTGGCCCTCGCCGCCGCCGCCGCCGCCGATGGCTCTCGGTCTCGCGAGGTACGTAACGTCTCCGCTACGACCCGCCGCGAGTCGTGCTGTCCCGGGCAAAAAAAAAAAAAAAAATAAATAAATAAATAAATAAATAAATAAATAAAAATAAATAAATAAAAAATAACGCGACCGTCGCCGAGGACCCCCACGACCACACACTGACCCTCAATGCCTTTCCTTTCAGCGTTCCTACGGCCGATACGACGAGTCCGAAGAGGCCAAGTACGACTTCAGCTACCAGGTGAAGGACGACTACGGCAACGACTTCGGCCACAAGGAGAGCCGCGACGGCGAGCAAACCGAAGGCGAGTACTACAACGAGCTGCCCGACGGCCGCAGGCAGACGGTGACCTACTACGTGGACGGCGATTCCGGCTTCGTGGCCGACGTCAAGTACTCGGGCGAGGCTCGGTACGACTCCGGCTCCGGCTCCCGGGAGTACGGCGGCTACAGGAGGCAGCCCAGGGAGTCCAGGGAGTCCAGGGAGTACGGCGGCAACAGGAGGCAGTTCAGGGAGTCCAGGGAGTCCAGGGAGTTCAGAGGCTACAACTAAGTAGTTCATAGAGCTTTAGAGCCACGTTGTTGTTGTTGTTTGTGCTGCGTCAACGCGCCGCGCTTTACGTCTCCCGCATACAAATCGTCTCCTCGCCGTCTTCACACCCTTACATGACTCATCGAATAAATGTGTAAAAAGAATGTTTTGGTGTGGCTTACTCCTGCTCGAAAACAAACATTTCCACAACTCACTTTCTCCACCCGTCAACTCGACACAGTCTTCCAAACACCTGTCCCTTATTCTTCGAAAACACTCAGCTGTTACCTTCTTCTACATTAAACATCCTCGGTCTATCCTTAACTCAAAATCTAAACTGGAAACCTCCTATCTCCTCTCTTATTAGATCAGCTTCCTCGAGGTTGGGCGTTCTGTATCGTTTCCACAGTTCTTTTCCCCCTCACAGACGCTCTTCAGATACAAAGGCTTTGTCCGCCATCGTATGGAGTGTGTGTGTGTGGGTGGGGGGGCCTACACACACACACACACACACACACACACACACACACACACACACACACACACACACAGCCCTTTTGGACAGAGTCTTATCAACTTTTCTTCTCTTACTGACAGTCTTCTATCTCTCAAATTCAGCCGCAGTGTTGCCTGTCTATCTTCTATTGATATTTTCATATTGACTGCTCTTCTGAACTTACTAACTGCGTGCCTCCTCCCCTCCCGCGGCCACGCTGCACTCGACTTTCTACTCTAGTTTATCCCTATACTGTCCAAATCCCTTATGCAAGTGTTAACCAGCATCTTCACTCCTGCATCCTTTTCACTGGTAAACTCTGGAACAGCCTTCCTTCATCTGTATTTCCTCCTGCCTACGACTTGACCTCTTTCAAGAGAGCAGTATCAAGACGACTCGCCACCCGAAATTGACGTCTCTTTTGGCCACTCATCTTTACTTTGGGCCACTCTTCTATACTTCCTTTTATAGGAGCAGTGCTTAGGGGGCTTTTTTATTTTCACTTATTTTTGCCCTTGAGCTGCTTCCTTTACTGAAAAAAAAATCCTTATTAACACCCGTTGAGGCGGTTCTCAGCTAACGATAATTGTGGGTGGTGTGCTCACGCGAGCTGACAGAGTCCTTTGCTGAGGCAAAACTTCTGTTAAGTCACGTTTGAACGTGGATACACGAGGATGTGAGGAGACTCCGGCTTCATGGCCGAGGCCCAGCACTTGGGCGAGGCAGAATACAACTCCGGCTTTATCTCCCGGGACTACCTCGGCTACAGGAGTCATCCAGTGAGTCCAGGGAGTCACTGGTCTTCTAGCCGCCTTGAGGGAGCAGCGACAAGCCGCCGCGCGGCCACAGGAAAGGAGTGAAACACACTGGAGGCGGAGTGATACCGACGCGGCCGCCTCGTCCTCGACGCGAGCCACCAAGCTCTCCGCCCCTTCGCGCTGTGTTCATAGGCCACACTTGTACCCGCGTATCGTTGTTATACTCTTAAAGCCACTTGTCAAAATGTTACAGCCCATGACTGTTTTTCTTCCCATCTTTAAGTGTAGTGGACGCTCGTCTGTGGTCATGGCAGGAGCTCGTTGTACCTTGGACTTGGATTTTTTTTTCCATTTGTTTAACGTTTCACCTACAGCGTCGGTAATGTTTCACGCCCCTCTACTGATCACGGGGTATGTTCTGCGTGTGCTGTGGCCATGGATCGAAAAAAATGGCGGGTGTGGGTGTTATCGCTCAACGAATAAAACATTCAGGTGTCCTTAGGAGGCCACGGGTCGCAGTCTGCCTCACGCTAAGGTCTGTTCCACCCACCTTTTATGTGTGTAGGGGAAGACACGAACCCTATAATCTACCACACACTGCCGCTGCTCCGCCTCCTACGCGTGAGGGGGAGAATACGAACCTTAAACAATCACATGCTCAGCTCTGACGCACTTCAACATTTTGCTGTGTACATTTAACGGCCAATATGAGTCCCTGATTACTGGATGATGAAATATAACACCGACGCGCTTTTGGTGTAGAAAAAAGAACGCGTTAATACTATACATTAAATAATAAAAACATAGGTAATTTAATTAAACGGCGAAAGAGACTTGGGCGCGCGTGTGGACTCCAGCCTTCGTCCCAGGAAGCACAGCATTACCGCCAGGAGCCCGCCAAGTGTTTCAGGTTTTGTTTCTTGGAGTTTTGGTAAAAGAAGCGCGGACATTACCTCCGGATTGTGTGCCACTGGCTGGGCCTCACCTTGATTATGGCGCCCAGTCTTGGTCTCCTTATTGCTGAAATGTAATAATATAGAGTCCCGTTAATCTGTGCCGAGAAGAATGACAAGAATGATCCATGTGTAAAAACATACAGCGCAAAGAATGGTAAAGTAAACAGATTTTGCATTTTTCGGAGAAGCCTAAAATGCGTGGGGATTGATTGTAATATTCAAGTGTTGAAGGGATTAACAAAGGTGGGGTTGATGAAACTCTCACACTATAAAAACAAACAAAAAAAACGTAAAACGCGTAGCAATAGGTACAAAATGGATACATTCAGGTTGAGGAAGGTGACGGGAAAAGAATGGCTCACGAACAGTGTAGTAAATGAGAGGAACAAATTAAGCAGATACCTACTTGATGTATATGAGATAGAATTTCTAAGATGGAGGGTAACAGATTTATGAATAGGGAGGGCAGGGGAGGAATAGTTGATTTTCAGGAGTGACCAGGTGACCATGATGTGCAGGTCGACTAGCATATTGCAGTCTCCTTGTCTCCCTGTTTATCTCTGTACAAGCTAACGTCCAGGCTCAGCTCTCGTCCAGCTTCTGTCCGTGTGGAGGGGATACGAGTCTTGCTCTACTTTATTCTCTGTTCCAAAGCGCCAGACCAGACCCACTAGAGCAGTGGTTCCCAACCTTTTTTCAGGCGACCCCAATCATGCACCTCTAGACATGACCGCGACCCCACTTGTTTACTTGTATATGTGTTATTATAACATAATAGCTCCTTGTTTGATATTTCGAGGTCTTGGCGACCCCAGGGTTGGGAAAGGCGCCACTAGAGGGAGCCACAGATCAGTACGCGGCGCACTAATACAGCAAGAAGCTTTTCATTTCTTTGTGCGTTTGTTCTCCATACCAGCAGCGGGCCTCATTATTATGTGCATTACATGTTCATTAGTGGCCCCAAGAATAATTACAGATTCTACACAAATGACGGCAAGCCATTCCTCTCAGGCGTAGAGAATCTGGTCACATAAAGGAACAATGTGGCAAAGAAGCATGAATGAAAATCTGCCATTGGCATGCGAGAAGATTAATAAATAAAATATGAAAATCTGCTGAATAAAATCGAATTTCTGTGACCGAATCAAGAATACTATTGAAAAATTCCTCCGAATGTATGCAGGACGCAGACTTTGGGTGAGGCAGGAAGACGACGCTGTGCCCGACGAGACTTGCCTGTGATTCTGAGCCATGAGCGGCGTTGGACAACTGTCAATAAACGTCAAAGCTGGCGATCACTAAGCAGCTCTCAACACAGCAACGAGGTGACCAAAACGTTACCCTAGAGGGCCTAGACTTACTCTTCCTCGCCTTCTGCTTTTGAAAGGAGAGAAACAAACACATTGAAAAAACTACTCCCGTCTGCAGTCCAAAGTCAGGTCACAAAACGGTTGGGTTGGTTTTTACGAATACAATGTTTTTTCATTGGCAACGTAGGAAGTGGGGAACGGTTGGGGAATAAAAACGTAAGAACGTAAGGAGTCTGCAAAGGGACAGCCAGCCTGCACAAGGTAGCTCCTGCAAACCTGACCACACCTATCGTTACTATCCATGAATTTATCTAACCTCTTCTTGAATGTGTTAACAAAATGTAGAACATCAGTCAGCGGCGACAACCCAGACAACCTGCCGAAAGGTGATCAAGCTTCACCTTTTGCTGAGCAGGGCCTCGCGTGAAGGCCACGGTAAAAGGGTCAAATCTTTTATGAATGTATGTAAAAAATGCTGAACAATATTCGCAGGTTCCCTCAAGTGGTTCATGGAGATAAATGAAAGATCAACGGTCGCCGTGCCGAGTGTGTGTATAAATACGTGTGTGTGCCTGACGGAGGACACAACCACCGGCATCGCCACAGTCACTACACAATGAACGCCAAGGTGAGTTAACCCCTACCGCCGCAGCCAGTCTCTCCTCTATATACTCGTAACCATTCTACCAATAACTTAGGGTGCACTGGTGCGCCCTTCACTGCGGCTCCTGCCCTCACTAATCCTCCTCCTCCTCCCCGCACAGGTGCTGCTCCTCCTGGCCCTCGTCGCCGCCGCCGCCGCCGATGGCTCTCGGTCTCGCGAGGTACGTAACGTCTCCGCTACGACCCGCCGCGAGTCGCTGGTGTCCCGGGCAAAAAAAAATAACGCGACCGTCGCCGAGGACCCCCACGACCACACACTGACCCTCAATGCCTTTCCTTTCAGCGTTCCTACGGCCGATACGACGAGTCCGAAGAGGCCAAGTACGACTTCAGCTACCAGGTGAAGGACGACTACGGCAACGACTTCGGCCACAAGGAGAGCCGCGACGACGAGCACACCGAAGGCGAGTACTACAACGAGCTGCCCGACGGCCGCAGGCAGACGGTGACCTACTACGTGGACGGCGATTCCGGCTTCGTGGCCGACGTCAAGTACTCGGGCGAGGCTCGGTACGACTCCGGCTCCGGCTCCCGGGAGTACGGCGGCTACAGAAGGCAGCCCAGGGAGTCCAGGGAGTCCAGGGAGTTCAGAGGCTACAGGAGGCAGTCCAGGGAGTCCAGGGAGTCCAGGGAGTTCAGAGGCTACAACTAAGTAGTTCATAGAGCTTTAGAGCCACGTTGTTGTTGTTGTTAGCGCTGCGTCAGCGCGCCACGCTTTTCGTCTCCCGCAGACAAATCGTCTCCTCGCCGTCTTCACACGCTCATATGATTCACCGAATAAATGTGTAAAAGTAGTGTTTTGTGTGACTTACTCCTGCTCCAAAACAGCGGCAGTGGTGTGAGCCCCGCTCAGGCCTGTTTTTTTCCCGCTGACTAGCAGTGGTTACTGTCTCCCATTGAACAAGGGGGATGGGTGTGTGGTGTGTGAGGTAGTGGCAGTATCCAGAGATTGACTAAAGAGTCTTGCTCTAATCGGGAGGGTACTTGCTTGCGATTGCGAGTCCAACTCGTGATCATGCCGTGGTGAAATACACACACACACACACACACACACACACAGCCTATCGCAAAAACCATGGACTCGAAACTAGAAAATCCGTGACATTAAGCTAAACAAACAAACAAATAGAATGTGACAAACAGAATGCGAGAGTCGTTCAGTCACGGAGGGAGAAGGTGAGTTGCTGACATCTGCGTGGCGATGGCTAACGGGCGATGCTGATTTTTGCCCAACACGCGTGTCTGATTACTAGGGCAGAGGAAGAGGGCGAGTTGACAGAAATATGATGTAGTGAAGGGCGTCTGGACTAAATAACAGCGATCAGCATTCTTTTTTATAATACTGCCCGTTTATGGAAAGATGGGAAAGTGTGGTAATGGACGAGGTGGCTGGAACATGCATTAACACTAAAAAAAATTGTAAAACACTAAGAATGACACAACAGGGCTTCGATTCAATGACTTATTGCTCGTGCTTGAGGGTTTAAAAGGCAAAAGAGAGGAGGAAATGACTGAAAAATTATCTTTCGGAAATACCAGATATGACAGCGGTGCAGACTTACTAATAAATAAATAAAAATATCTCGTCTGAGAAAGTTAGAAAGGTGAGGCAGAGGAGCAGGCGGCAGGGTGAATCACATAGCTATAGAAAAAGAGAGAGAGAGAGAGAGAGAGAGAGAGAGAGAGAGAGAGAGAGAGAGAGAGAGAGAGAGAGAGAGAGAGAGAGAGAGAGAGATTTCATTTGTTTCTTTAGAGAGAGAGAGAGAGCGAGAGAGAGAGAGAAATTTTATTTTTGGTGGTAGTAAAAGAGAGAGAGAGAGAGAGAGAGAGAGAGAGAGAGAGAGAGAGAGAGAGAGAGAGAGACTTAACTCACTCACCATGGAGACTGAGGAACATAGTCTGAAACATTTCTGCGCCCAAGCACATACATTTGACAGGGCTTTCGTAGGAGCTGCGGGCATTTTCATTTGTTTCTTTACAACAAAGGAGACGGCTCAAGGGCAACAAAAAGACTGTAGTAAAAAAACTCCCGCTACTCACCGCTCCCACAAAAGACAAAAGTAAAGAGTGGCCAAAGGAGAGGTGAATTTCGGGTGGAGAGGTGTCTTGATACACTCTTCTTGAAAGAGATCAAGTCATAGGTAGGAGAAAATGCAGACGAAGGAAGACTGTTCCAGAGTTTATCAGTGTAAGGGATGAAAGAGTGAAGATGCTGGTTAACTGTTGCATAAGGGGTTTGGATAGTATAGGGATGAGCTAAAGTGGTGGGTGAGGCATGCAATTAACAAGTTCAAAAGAGCAGTCAGCGTGAAAATATCGATAGAAGATAGAAAGAGGCAAAATGGCGGCGGAATTTAAGAGGTAGAAGACTATCATGAGTAGTTTTATGCCTCTGGTGTTAGTTTGACAAAGCTTCTGTGCCATCAACGTAAGAAAACACTCATGAGAACCCGGTCAATCTCCTTCCCGGTCTCCTGAACTTCCCGGTCTCCTGAAATAGTTGAAGTGAGGCAGAAGCGTCTGACAAGGCTTCTGTACCATCAACGCGAAAAGACACGCATGAGAACCCGCTCAATCTCCCTCTCGGTCTTTGGAAATAGCTAAAGTGAGGCAGAAGCGTCGGACATTACCAACCAAAATTACTGACAGACTAACCCCCCATCAACCTCTTCTTGCCCTGACCTATTGTGCATTATACGCCTCCTTAAAAGGGATAAGACAGGTCACCGCCGGATCGCTCTGCAGGTTACTAATTAGAGCACCTTCTGTTCGTCGAAAGGTGACCTACACTTAGGCCTCCACTGTATTACCTTACGATGACCCCGAACCGAGAGGTCACCAGAATCTCACCTTTAAGGACAAGAGGTCACGAGTTTCGGCTTTCGTTTGACCTTTTCCTCCTTTAAGATTTCAATTAAGTGTGTTAGAGAGAGAGAGAGAGAGAGAGAGAGAGAGAGAGAGAGAGAGAGAGAGAGAGAGAGAGAGAGAGAGAGAGAGAGAGAGAGAGAGAAAATCAGTAACAACAATAACAACAAAAACACCACCACCACCACCAACAACAACAACAACAAAACAAAAACAAAAACATCACCATCACTACCACCACCATCACCACCATCACCACCACCACCAACAACAACAACTCGCTTATACCCGTAAAGCACAGAGAGGTTAGTTGGCCTGAGTAGGGCAACACGGACTTCACGAATGCTGAACTCATTATAATAAGCACACCTCCTACCAGAGACACACCTCCCCTTCACAGCTCTCCACCCGAAACTGACCTCTCTTCTGGCCCTCTCGTTCTTTTTTATATTTTGTCGGAGGAGCGTCTAGTGGGCTCGTTACTTCCTTTTCGGTGTTTTGGAAGATATATCGTTCATTCATCTCTCCAGCTTTTGCCACATCGTTCTAACCATTTAAAAGCGATCATTTCAGTTAATCAGCATTACAGCAACTCATCACGTCCTTTTTGTTGTTCTTGTATTGCTATGTGATTCACCCTGCCGCCCCCTCCTCTGCCTCACCTTTCTAGCTCTCTCAGACAAGATAGTTTTATTTATTTATTAGTAAGTCAGTTAGTTGCTGTAATTATTTTTTGCCCTTGAGCTGCCTCCCTTGCTGGAAAAACAACAACAACAACATACCTGGGACACTACATAGGAGCACGGGGCATACGTCAGGGTACGCTTGTTCCCTTGTCCAACATTGAAAACTCCATATAGAACAATTTAAAAAAAAACTAACATTATCGTCTTCTCTGAACATGAGACACTTATACACTTTGCATGAGCGTCGGGTAGTATAAAAAGTGGTGCAAGATTAACGGATTGACCTCAAGCCTTGCACCAAACCTAGAAAATGATGCATCCTTTTGTCTTAATACACTTACCACTTATAGGGTCGCATTACAAGACAGACACCAAAAAAACCAATATAACACACAAGACAAGTAGGAGGAGTGAGAGCATTTAGGGGGGTAGTTTATGACCCTGGTGGTAGTCTGACCCCAAAGAAAAACATATTTGACAAGGCTTTTGACAAGGAGTTAGGCAGAGGTGGTTTTGTTGATGGGGTGGGTATCTGACCTGACTTCTCTTTCTGAACTACTAAAAAAACAGAACTTAGAACCCGATTGACCCCCTCTTTGACCTTTAGAAATAGCTGATGTGATATGGCAAAGTGCCTTATAATACCAGCCATACACTTTACAGAGCGTCAAAGTGGTGCTAGTTTGGACTGACCTCAAGACCCACAGCAAACACTAAAAATAATTCTGAGACCCTTACATAGCCCTCTACCTCCTGGCTTGATACACTTAACACTTGGACACTTTACAGGAGCGTCGGATAGTATAAAAAGTGGTGCCAGACTGGATTGACCTCAAGACTCGCACTAAACCCAAAAAATAATCCTGAGACTCTTACGTAACTATCTACCTCCTGTCTAAACGCACTTACCACTTGGTCACTTACAGGAGCATTAGATAGCATAAAAAGTGGTGCTACATTGAACTGACCTCATGACCCACACAAAACGAGTATACTAACCTGTGGCCCTTACGTAACCAATCTCTTCTCTAAATACACTTACGGTGACTAACCACTTGGACACTGCACAGGAGTAGCTGGTATACAAAATGTGGAACTGGTTGAGTGGATTAATGACCTCAACACTTGTACCAAACTAGAACACTCGCAAGACCTTTATGTAACCTTATCTACCTCTTGCCCACACCCAACCAACATCTATGCCTGATCTATTGAATGCAGGCTTTGTTTCCTTCTTAACGTAGAGTGCTCTTAAACACAAAACCCATCAAACTCACACCCAGGAAAACAATATGAAAAAGGATTAAAGAAAATAAATAGGAGTAAATAAAAACAAAGGAAGAAATAAGAAAAAAATGAATAAAATTGAAAAAAAAAATACTAACCATAATCTCTCTCTCTCTCTCTCTCTCTCTCTCTCTCTCTCTCTCTCTCTCTCTCTCTCTCTCTCTCTCTCTCTCTCTCTCTCTCTCTCTCTCTCTCTCTCTCTCTCTCTCTCTCTCTCTCTCTCTAATAAAGGAGGTAGAGAAGAGTATAATAAAGTAAGGTAAAATACAGCAGAATAGAGTAAAATGGAGTGAAACAGAGAAAGAAAGAGTAGGATAGGAAAGATTTAGGTAATGTTAGAGGAGAGAAGTAATAAAACAGATTTAAGAAAAAAAAGAGTAGAATAGAGAAAAAACACAGTGGAAAAGAGTAAGTAGAGTATAGTAGAGAAGCTTGAAGTAAAGCTGCTAAGAGTAGAGAGTGTTGTAGATTTAAATAAAGTTAAAGTAAAGTTAGAGTAGAGGAGAGGAGTAGAGTGTACTTAGGATAGCTTCGAGTACAGGAGAGGAGAGGAGAGGAGAGGAGAGGAGAGGAGAGGAGTAGAGTGTACTTAAGACAGCTTCGAGTACAGGAGAGGAGAGGAGAGGAGAGGAGAGGAGAGGAGAGGAGAGGAGCAGAGTGTACTTAAGACAGCTTCGAGTACAGGAGAGGAGAGGAGAGGAGAGGAGAGGAGAGGAGAGGAGAGGAGCGGAGCGGAGAGGAGAGGAGAGGAGAGGAGAGGAGAGGAGAGGAGAGGAGAGGAGAGGAGCAGAGTGTACTTAAGATAGCTTCGAGTACAGGAGAGGAGAGGAGAGGAGAGGCAAGTAGAGTTAAGTGAAGTTAGAGAAGACCAGAGTAGATTAGAGTAAGATTAAGTGAAGTTAGATAAGAGTAAAGTGAGGTTAAAGTGGCGTAGAGCAGAACAGAGTAGAACAGTTAAGTAAGAGTGCCATACTAGAACACAAAGTGGGTGCCCAGTTTTTTCCTCCTGTAGATAATGGCTGACGCAAGACTGACATAAATTTTGCACGGTAGGTCGATGCACACTGGACGAAAGGAAGCCGACCCACGCAAAAAAAAGTGGACAGTGCAACTTTTGAACAACAACAACAACAACAACACACACACACACACACACACACACACACACACACACACACACACAATGAGGAGTTACAACTAAAAGAAGGAATAAACACCAGGAACACAAGAGGACACAGTAAAAAAATGAGGAAAGGAAGATGTTTGAGAGATATAAGGAAATATAGCTTCCCGCAAAGAAATATAGAGGTTTGGAACAGAGTAAGTGAGGATGTAGTATCGGTGAAGAGTGTGCAAAGCTTTAAGGAAAAGTTGGACAAGTACAGATACGGAGACGGGACCACACGAGCGTAAGCCCAGGCCCTGAAAACTATAACTCGGTAAACACACACACACACACACACACGACATTTTCACACTCACGAATCACTGATGCATGAAATAACACAGACGTTTGATGCTTTTTTTTTTTTTCCTTTCTTATACGAAAAACTATATTCTTCACGTGGATGACTCGAACAAAAGAGAAGACACAGTGACAACATCTTCACTTTTCACGGGCAAACTTGAAATAATGAATAAGTGGATACAACCTTTTTTTTTTCCCCTTAGAAGAGGCTAAAAAGCGATCTCGTGACCCCAGTTCGAGTTCTGCCCACTTAGTCCACTTTGCTGCTCGCTTTCTGAGGTGCCGAAGCCGCCGCTGTGCCACCCATGTCTCGCGTTACCTGTGTCCGTGTCGAAGGTGTGTGGCAGGTGTCGAGTCTCCTGTACCTGCATGTGTGTCACTGTGTTGCCTGAATCTTGCCACAGTAAATTAGAGTAGAGAAGAGTAGAGTAGATTAAATCGGAGGAGAGGAGAGTAAAAAAGAGTGAAAAAAAGTAAAGAAGACTAAAGTAGGTTTTAGTTGTTAATTAGAGTTGAGAGGGGCTGAATTGTTTGAAACTTGCTCGTGAACTATTAGAACTAACTTTAAGCATAACGGTACATGAATGAAGGCAAATACTTGATAATAACGTCACCCTCTTTGAAATAATGTTGAAAAAAATTATTAAGAAACTGAAAAATATATAAGGATTTAACATGATTCTCAGTCTACTGGAAGTAACGTTGAATGCAGTGATGGACACGGCAAACATAAGGCCACGAAGCTCAACAATAACGCGTAACCTACAGAACTAACGCTGAAGAGAACGATGAACAGATTAACATATGAAAAAAAAAAACTAAAACTCAGGCTACTTGATGAAAAAAATAGATAAGTGGATAAGTATATATTTAAAAAATCTTGGTATGCCTGATGTGTGGTGGGCAGCTGACCCGATTAACAAGTATCTGACAGGGGACTAGGCCTAGTGGAAGTAACGCAAAGAGAGAAATGCATAGATAAAAGAATGGAAAAAAAAAAAAAAAAAAAAAGCAATGTGTGTTGGTCAGCTGGTCCATCTGATCGGCCCCATGCGGTTGACCCGGAGAGCAAGTGCCGGCCACCCCCTGTGACCTGCCCGCTGGGACCGGTTTTGAGTTGTTTGAGAGCGAGACATTCGGGGGTGTGCGACCTTGGTTTTCTAGGAAACCAGTTCAGGTCACTTTTGAAAGGTTAAAATTCCGAAATGAGGTTTAAAATGGAGGATAATTATTCATTTGTATTGTTCTTAACGAAATCAGAGCAGCAGCCCCTTGATGACCCGTGCGGCCCGGGGTATATATACGTGCGACACCCTGATGCTGCACACTACCACCGGCACCGCCAACACTGACACAATGAACGCCAAGGTGAGCACCGCACCGCCACCACCATCATCACTACCACAGCTCAGATAGATAGACAGGAAAAAAGATAAAAAGACAGATGGATAAATAGTTTTTTGACCAACATTCTATCCTTTTTTCACATGTTGTCGATAAGTGACAGTGTCTTGGTGCTTCCTTCACTGCTGCTAAAAGCTTGGCAGTCACGTAACCAGTATCTATGCAACTGACATCTTGAAGAATAGAGGATAAGTGGTGTAGAGTTTACAGGAGCTGTCCTGCGTAGGCCGACTGCATGGCCTCTTACAAGATCCATATGCTCTCATGTTCTTATGTCCTTCTCTTCTTTCTCCCTCCCCGCACAGGTGCTGCTCCTCCTGGCCCTCGCCGCCGCCGTCGCCGCCGATAGCTCTCGGTCTCGCGAGGTACTTAACGTCTCCGCCACGACCCGGCTCCCATCGCCCGGTGTCTCAGGCAACAAACAGTGACACGACCCCCCACCCCCCCCAGTAACACGACCCCGCCGAGGGTCACGACCATGCACTCATCCTTGCTTTCCTTCCCCTCAGCGCTCCTACGGCCGCTACGGGGACTCCGAGTCCTACGAGTCTGACGAGGCCAAATACGACTTCAGCTACCAGGTGAAGGACGACTACGGCAACGACTTCGGCCACAAGGAGAGCCGCGACGGCGAGCACACCGAAGGCGAGTACTACAACGAGCTGCCCGACGGCCGCAAGCAGACGGTGACCTACTACGTGGACGGCGACTCCGGTTTCGTGGCCGACGTCAAATACTCGGGCGAGGCTCGGTACGACTCCGGCTCCGGCTCCCGGGAGTACGGCGGCTACAGGAGGCAGTCCAGGGAGTCCAGAGAGTCCAGGGAGTCCAGGGAGTTCAGAGGATACAATTAAGTAGGTAGTTAATACAGCTTTGAAGCCAAAACGTTGTTGTTTGTGCTGCGTCATCGCGCCGCACACTTTGTCTCTCGTGGACGTAACATCTCCTCGCCTTCTTCATACACTTACATGACTTCACGAATAAACATGTTGAAAAGGAATCTTTACTATGACCTACTCCTGCTCGAAAAAAAACTTTCCCACCACTCATGGACACACGTTGCGGTGGGTCTAAGCTACAGAAACATGATAATTATAGGCGGTGTGCTCACGGACACTGACAATGTCTTTTGCTAAAGTAAAACTTATGTCTTTAGGTGGCTTTGAGGTCCAGAACACGAAAATATAATTTTTTTAACTTATTTTTCAATGTCTTTAGATTTGTACTCTAAAACCATCTAAAACACTGCATGCCGAAGTATTGTTGTGGAGCGAAGTGGCACTACCGCGCGCTGGCGGCCATTTCAAGAAGTTTTTTTCCAATAAAGGAGGAGCGTGGCGCAACATTTGCCTCTACGCTCGCACCCTTTACTGTTTTTTCGTGATTTTCGTGGCTGAGTTTATGCCTCCCGCCACAACACTTGGCAGGAGGCACATGTGGTGGACACACTGTGAATCTGGGGAGTCTTGACAACTCTCTGGACACAGTGCGCCCTGAGGGAGACTGGAAGAAAGAATTTGGTGAGGAAAGGGAAGGCGCCCACTGCTAGAAAAAATATTCCTCTCTCCAATGAAGTGACCTTCTGATGAACCCAAGCAGTGAGGTAGAGTCAGCTTGCCACGAAGAGGCCGAAAACTAGAAACTTTCATGTGTCCGACAATGCCACCCCGTGAGGAGGACCTCGCAATAATTAGTAGCAAATATTGATAAAATTACACGGCTGTTATGGCGCAGCTTCATTATAATTATGTGCAAAGGTGGCATATGCAAAAATCATCCAACTTTTCAAAGAAACGATGGCTCATACAGGCCTCTCAAAACTTTGAAAGGCCATTACCCAAGACAGGAAATTTTGAATATTCCATTTCATCTATTACACATATTCATCACACATTAATTTCTCTTGTTACGAGTCAATACATATAAATAAATGTATATAATCATTCTTATTATTATAAGCAACATTATGTTCAAGCTGCATCACCAAAGAGCCATTATTGTAAATATTACTGTATATCAACCATTGTAAATATTCATTCACAATATTCAAAAACATGTATATTCTCAGAAATAAATGTCTTCCTCAATGGAGTCACCACAAGGTTATGAGTTGTTTCTTTTAACCTACAAAGGCTGTCTTAGCGGACTTAAAACGGCGAAGCTCACAGCTTCGTTTGGCAGCCGAAAGCACACAAGCAACGATGCTTGGCTTTCACGCAGCGGTCCAGGCAATCGCTGCAGTATCATGTTTATTGGGAACGAGGGCGCAAACAATCGTTCCGACCAGTCTTCGTAAAAGTGAACAAAATACAAATTAGGAGGAAGAAAATATGCAAAACCGCATATTTGCGCGACGTCATGACATGTACCGTCATGCAGCCGCAGCAGTTCATGACGCATGAGGAATTAAAAAATAAACATCTGGACGTCCACTTAGATAACATATACGTGTTCACAGCACCAACGCGCTGCTCAACGAAAACAATAAGGCCGTTGGGGCATTTTTATTACCATTATCAACATGATGTCATATGGTCATGACGCCATGCAGGTAATACTTTCATATGCGGTGGCTGAGTCGTCAAAGTAACGGCCTCGTGTTCAGGAGGACGCGAGTTCAACCAAGCTGGATTTTTCAGATTCTAGGATCAAAATGATGAGCTGGGAGGGCAGCATGAGCCAAAGATGATGGCGCCACTATAAACACTCTGCTGCGCCACGGGAGGATGGGCCGACCATCAGACTACCCGGAAAAGAAGCCTGGACCGACCATCAGGATCAACCACGATGAAGAAAATTACTTTTAATATATATCTTAAAAATTTCAAGTCTTAAATCCAAATACTTTTTATTGACATTTTTTCTGTATTTCAGTCTCCCCTTCAGTCATATTTGAACATGGATACACAAGGACGTGAGGGGACTGCAAAGTTCACTCGGCTCACACGCAGCAGCTCCTGGCCGACACAAGGCACCTCAACTGAGTAAAATGATTTAACCTTTACTGAAAAAAATCTACAAGACTTTAGGTTCCACGTCCTCCTCCTGCATCTAGGCGACGGGCGCGCGGAAAGGTAGACTGGCCAGCGAGTTATGTAGAACCCTGTGCTGTGCTGGGGCGACCCGCACTTTGAAGAATCCTCTAGCTACCAGTGGCTTGACCCGCCCCGCCCCGCCCCGCCACGCCCTGTCTTCGCAGTCCCGTCCCCGCAGCCACACTACCCAGGCCGAAGCGACTGACCTGACCCTCATCTACCAGTTATCCGGTTCGATCACAAAAGGTCACACATGCATCTTCGGGCAAACAGACTCGTTTTTTTCCCTTCTCCCTTCACTGAGCGATTCAGGGCAGACCCTCAACACCGGTGTCCATACCCTCCACTCTCTTCTGCGCGTTCGCATTTAAGAGCAAGCATGCATGTTTTTTCCTTCTCCCTTCACTGCGCCATTCAGGCCAGATTTGCAAGCCTGCGGAACCGAACCAGTGCCCTCCCTCTCCCTTTCCCTGGATCATATCTAAAATTCAACCACAGGCATAAAAAGAAGACGCAGAATGGCACAGAAAGACAGACAGACGTGCAGACGATAACCAGAGACATAGAGACACAGGTACAACAAGACACAGACAATAGCCATACAGATAAGCAGACAGGCACAGACACAGATAGACATGGACAGACAAAAAAGAAAACCAGACGCAAAAACACATACAGACAGACAAATATACAACAAGCAGAGACAAATACACAGACAGACACAGAGACACATCAGATACACATACAATAACCAAAGAAACACGGACACAGAAATACGACCAGGAACAGAAAGAGATACACAAAGATAGACAGATACATAGATACACAGACAACAACCACAGAACCACACCGACACACAAAGACGACCAGAAACAGAAAGAAACAGACAGAAATACACAGATAGACAGACATAGACAGATACACAGACAACAACCACAGAACCACACCGACACACAAAGACAACCAGAAACAGAAAGAAACAGAGAGAAATACATAGATAGACAGACATAGACAGATACAGACAACCACAGAACCACAGTGACACACAAAGACAAGCAGAAACAAAGAAATAGACAGTCCATAACACAGACAGACACGGACATACCCAGACGACCACCGGCCTCGTCTCACGCTTCCAGGCACTTGTCTTTCCCCCGACAACCCCAGCGTTAGGATGTCAAGACCGCTAGATACACCGCAGCGCCTTTCTGAACACTGCTGTCGTGAAATGGAGACGTAGAACTTTCATGTGGCCGCGAGACTTGTTAAAAAGCAGCAAGTTCTTCATTCTTACATTCAATCTTCTTGCTTTTTATTTTCTCAAGTCTCTGATTTTCTTCCGTTTTCGTTATAGGGTGTATACGGTGAGGGAATTATTATTTGTATTACTATTTTGTGTTAAGTTGTCGGTCAGTCTTCTTCACTTCGGCAGTAAATATACTTCGTAGGCATAGCAAAGGTAAAGTTCGGGGCATGTGATTTAGCTGCACGTGGCCTCGGTGCTCATCTCCGTCTCATTAACTCTTGTGCCTATGGTGAGGATCTTAATCAGATATCCTGCACGTAAAATCATCTCTTTTATCCGTATTCTTAGTTTGTTCACAGTAAGGTAAAGCTGGGAGCATACTTTTTAGCTGCGCGTGGCCTCAGTGCTCATCTCCGACTCAGTAACCCTTGTGCCTATGGTGAGGATCTTAATCAGAAATCCTGAACGTAAAATCTACTTGTCTTCTCTTTTATGCGCATTTTAACTGAGTTTGTTCACAGTAAAGTAAAGTTGGGAGCATATTTTTTAGCTGCGCGTGGCCTCAGTGCTCATCTCCGACTCATTAACCCTTGTGCCTGTGGTGGGGACATTAATCTTGAATCCTGCACGTAAGATCCACTTGTTTTCTCTTTTATCAGTACTCTTAACGAAGATGTTCGAGTTAAATTCTAATGTTTAATTCCCAGCGGTACTTAACCCTCATAAACCCTCTTCCTGTCTGCAAACACCTTTCAATCGAGGATGCTAACCTTTTAAAGTCTAGATAATGGAGATGCGAACCTGAAATTCTGAGGTTGTTATATTCAGAAGAGCAACAAACTGCATCATTCCACGTGCAGAATGAGATGAATCTGCCATATAAGATGTAGTACATGTCCTTGACCCCCCCCCCCACCACACACACACACACACTCTCTCTCTCTCTCTCTCTCTCTCTCTCTCTCTCTCTCTCTCTCTCTCTCTCTCTCTCTCTCTCTCTCTCTCTCTCTCTCTCTCTCTCTCTCTCTCTCTCTCTCTCTCTCTCTCTCTCTCTCTCTCTCTCATATATATTTCTGCTCTGTCATAAACTAGTGACCATGACACTTCAGCAACGATAACACAATGAGAATAAATGGAAACGGTGTGAAAGAAGATGGGTCAATAAACATGACAAAGCATAAACCCAAAGGAGGTAAAAAGATCTGAATGAAGCAAATAATGATACGGATGTCATAAACGAGAGAGAGAGAGAGAGAGAGAGAGAGAGAGAGAGAGAGAGAGAGAGAGAGAGAGAGAGAGAGAGAGAGAGAGAGAGAGAGAGAGAGAGAGAGAGAGAGAGAGAGAGAGAGAGAGAGAGAGAGAGAGAGAGAGAGAGAGAGAGAGAGATACAACGAAAGTGAGAGGAGTGGTTGTCACGAGCCGCTACATCAGTCAACCAGCACACGCCCACACCCTGGTCTGACCTCCCAACCGGTTTGTTGTAGAAGCCGCCTCCTGTCAGGCGAGCTAGTGAAGGCAGTGAACGTTTTGGGCATACTTTTACTATTGGGCATAAGAAACTCCTTCATCCAGCAGTCTAGGTATATATGAGGGTGCCCAACCTGCTGTCAGTACAACCGCCTGAACCGCCACCACCACACACACCACAACACACCGCACGATGAACGCCAAGGTGAGCACCGCACCGCCGGTCACCGCACCAGACTTCCTATGTAATATTTCTGTTCACATGCTGCCAATAAGGGTGTCTGGTGCCTCTTGATACGCCTCCCACCTTGTGAGGCTCTCTAATCCCCCTCCTCCTCCAACAGGTGCTGCTCCTCCTGGCCCTCTCCGCCGCCGCCGCCAGTGCCGACGACTCCGGTTCTCGGGAGGTACGTAGCAACGCGCCGCGCCGCGGGCACCGGGCACCCCAACACACGCTGACTCAGCAGCGCCAGTAACACGACCCCGCCGAGGGTCACGACCTTGCACTCATCCTTGCTTTCCTTCCCCGCAGCGCTCCTATGGCCGCTACGGGGACTCCGAGTCCTACGAGTCTGGCGAGGCCAAGTACGACTTCAGCTACCAGGTGAAGGACTACTACGGTAACGACTTCGGCCACAGGGAGAGCCGCGAGGACGAGTACACGCAGGGCTTCTACTACAACCACCTGCCCGACGGCCGCCTGCAGAAGGTGACGTACTACGTGGACGGCGACTCCGGCTACGTGGCCGACGTCAGCTACGAGGGCGAGGCCCGCTACGACTCCGACTCCAGGGAGTCCGGGGAGTCCTACTACGGCCGAGGCTTCAGGGGAAGCGACTCCAATGAGTCCAAGTAGTTCTCTTCAGCATACTGAGGCATCATCGTCATCGCCATCGTCATCACCGTCACCGCCGAGTCGACTTCACCTTCACGTTAAGCTTTCCGCTTCGTCACGTCATGTTATGTTATTCCTGAAATAAATATGGAAAAGCAATATCACTGCCTCTGAATTTTTCCCCTGACATTCAGTAATCGTAAGATCATTGGCCTGGTAAGTGAAAAGCTTCTGAAATCTGCTGGCCACACCTGGCCGTACAGGTAACCGGCAACCTTCGATCAAGCATGCGCCGCCCGGTCTGTGTCTAGGAAGGGCTGGCGCTGTTGGTGTGTTACTTTCATTCAGCTGCTTTAATTTGCATTACTTAGTTACCAAGCGAGATTGTGAGGAGACTGTGCATCGCTGGAGCTCGGCAGACAGTCGTTGTGACAAGTGGCAGGTCACTTACACGCCGGCCAGCACGCAAACTAACTTGCAATATCGGACACGTGGAGCGCCTGATAATCAATCGGCGACAATATAACTCTTGCCGTGCCAACACAGACAGGGGGTGACTTGATTTTAATGGCAGCGATCCGACAGTAGGAATTACCAAAACGAAATAGCTTTTTTCGGCCAAAGGTGTTTAAACATGGTCCTTTTTTTTTTTACGTGCCAGCCTATAGCGCCGGTAGGCTTTCTTGAGGGGCCTGCATGATAGTCGGACCCTGCCCGTCATGACACAGGCAAGTGTTTTATAGTGGCGCCATCTTTTCTTGGCTCGTGCTGCCCCCCGGAGCTCGTTCTTGATTCACCTGGACGGTTTCCTCTAGAGTCCAGGTTGATGGGCGGTCTTCAGGACAGCATGTGGGTAGTCTTAGGCCACTCGGCGGTGACTGAAAAATCCCAGGTGGTAGCGGCGAATTCGAACCCGCGTCGTCCATCACGCGGTGAATGCGGGGCCCGCACGCTAACCACTCAGCCACCGCCTGCACCATCTTGCCTTCCTCGTGTGTGACGACGCAGACGACAGCCATCTTGCTCTAGGGCAGAGCTCGAACTGGCGCCCCCCGACACGTGGCCCAGAAATAATGCAGTCATCTTGAAGATTATGCTCTATTTTCAACCGTCTCAATAAGTATTCCCTATGGTGCAATGAGGTAACAAAAAAAAGGTATATGAATTTACATTATCAGTCATCTCAGAAACTCGCTGCTTCTCTGCGCATTCACACGTTCTCTTTCTGATCAGGTGATGAGAGTGAGGCGGTGATAATGCTAATAACCAAGTAAAAGGTTCTGGTACCGCAGGTTAACTGTCCGTTTCTAAGCGGTTTCATGATGAAACCACAAAACAGATGTGACGATAAAAAGACGTAATATTAAATATCAAAATATCATTTATTCGTCAACCATTTAACAAATATCAAACGTTAACTGACCTTTTGTAAGGAGTTGATGAGGTACGAATGATACAAACACTTACATTGTTCTGGCACCACATGTTGATTGAACTTCTGTGAGCGGCATGATGACAGTGCTGGTGCCGAGTGATGCGGTGTATTACTGATCAGCGGCTGACTCACCTGATTAGGACGATGACGCAACAAGGATGAGACGATAATGACTAAGGATGAAAACCGGCCTGGTCAGCTGGTTATTGCTATTATTATTATTATTATTATTATTATTATTATTATTATTATTATTATTATTATTATTACTATTATTGTTATTATTATTATCATCATTGTTATTATAAAAAAAATTATGAGACGAATCAGGTAGAGAAGAAGGAGTGCAGACGCTATAAGCTGCCTGTCCAGCAGCCTCCAAACACCTGAGGCGCCGACAAAGAGAAAATGAAAGTGAAGTAAGGAGATAAAAAAAAAAATCTTTCTTTTTTCTTGTTTTTCGTTTCTGCATATGGCGCCGGTGGGCTGCTTGGTGGGGCCCGATGGTCCGCCCCAGCGATAGAAGATTATAGAAGTGGAGGGAGAGAGGCGGGGCAGCAGCATAATGATGGGGCGACAATGGTGCTAGCAATGGCAGGGCTATCGTACCTCTGTCATAATGGTGCTGATAATGAAATGATAATGGTGTTTATGTCATGGTTCTCGTATCTCTTTTTTTTATAGCAGAGGAGACAGTGCAAGGGCGTAAAAAACAAATAATAAAAAAAAAGCCCGCTACTTACTGCTCCTAAATAGAGTAGAGTGGCCAGAAAGATAAAGCAATGCCACAGTCCTTGGAGAAAACAGACTTTCCCATAACAAAGATAATGATGGTAATAATGTAGATGATTATAAGGTAAATGATAAATGTGATGATGATGATAATGTTAATGAAAAATGACCCTGATGCCCATTACAAGTCTCGTGTCTTTACGGAGAGTCATGAATTAAGAGATATGAAGGTAACAATGACAACGGTAATAAAGGTAATCATGACAATAATGAGACGATAATGAGACTAATAACGATAAAGTTGATGATGGTGGTAGTTGTAGTAGTAGTAGTAGTAGTAGTAGTAGTAGTAGTAGTAGTATCTTTCGGCCACCTCTTTGGATTCTTTTTAGGAGCAGCGAGTAGCGGGCTTTTTTTTTTATTAATGTTTACTTTTTTGTGCCCTTGAGCTGTCTCCTTTGCTGTAAAAAAAAAAAAAAGTAGTAGTAGTAGTAGTAGTAGTAGTAGTAGTAGTAGTAGTAGTAGTAGTAGTAGTAGCGAGCAATAATGAAACTAATAATAACAAAGATAATGATAATCGTAGAAATAACACTGGCAACAAATATTGAGACGATAATGCGACCAGTAACAATAATAATGATGGCAATGGTGAAAATAGTGATAGCGGTAAAAATGATATGACGATGAGACTAATAAAAACAATAGTAATAACGATAATAATAAGTGATAATGAAAACAACGATGAGGCGACAAAGACACTAAAATCATTCCTCGGTTCTTGCTCCTTTGGGTTCAGCGGCTTGGTCACGGGCCGCGGCAGACGCTCCCACAATGACGTCAGTTCGTTTCGGCCACTCACAAAAACAATCATCACGACATTGCATCATCTTGTCACTTTTTTTTTTAAATTTCCAGACGCTCCCACAATGACGCAAGTTCGTTTCGGCCACTCACAAAAACAATCATCACGACATTGCATCATCTTGTCACTTTTTTTAAATTTCCAGACGCTCCCGCAATGACGCAAGTTCGTTTCGGCCACTCACAAAAACAATCATCACGACATTCCAGCATCTTGTCACTTTCTTAAATTTCCAGACGCTCTCGGCTCACAAAACTATTTCCAAAGGTCACAATGGAGATCAGTCGGGTTCTCATGCGAGCTTTCACGTTCATGGTGCAGAAGCCTTGTTAAACTATCACTCAGCTCATAATAAACTACCCCCAAAAATTACCCACAACCTCTACGAAAGCCTTGCCAAATGTGGATGTGTAAGTCCCGAAATATTTGAGAATGTAGGCCTATATGTTCCTTATGTTATGTCACTTCCGCTTAATATAACCCACGAGGGGATAAAGAAGTCAGTTAACAGTTCTTCCTCCATCAGTATATTATAAACGATTGATAAGTACCGAATATATTATGACGAAAACTGTTCACTTCAAGCCGTCACGATAAGGAGGTTTGAGGCAAGAGAGGGAGGATTAACGATTGAAGTACTAGTGTAATATCAAGGTTGTCGGATCCCTTAATTCGCTTAACACCTGATTCACGCGGCATCGCAGACCTTTCCCTTGAGTGTCAGAGCTGCAAGTGTCATTCCTGGTCCAGTGGATGACATTCACGATGTTTACATGAAGGATAAAATGCAGACAAAAGAAATGTAATGTTCAAATTGATCCATTCGTTTGAGGCGATACACTTGCACTGCGGGATGTGTGTTGAGGGAAAGGGAATGTTAAGACGATACACCTTTAATCTGTGTTGCCTACAATGGACAGTGAGTGTGTACGATAGAGAAGGGAGGTTATCCGCGTCCCATTGACCCAACTTGTGCACCAACCGCGCTGCCTCCACCTTCACTTGCATAGCCCGCCTTAACCTGCAAACCGGTCCGCCTGGGCAAAACACTCCGGCAGGCAACCTTGACTTTTCCTTTCCACCAATCATCGTCCAGACCGTCAGACCCACGAAAGAAAAGATCGAGAAAAACCGCCAAGCGCGTCAGGTATATATGCGTGTGTTCACCGACTGGGAGCACAATCATCTCCACCACCGCCGCCGCCACCGCCGCCGCCAATACCACACCATGAACGCCAAGGTGAGAACATCAGCGGCACCACTACAGCCTCTCATCCTATATTCTATTACTAATTGTACACAAGATTACTACTATAAGGGTGTTAGTGCCTCAAACGCCCTCTTAATGACTCCTTCCATCACTCCTTCACTAATCATCGTCCTCTTCCCCCCACAGGTGCTGCTCCTCCTGGCCCTCGCCGCCGCTGCCGTCGCCGATGACTCCGGTTCTCGCGAGGTACGTAGCAAAGCGCGGGCCGCGGGCACCTAACAGTCCAACACACGCTGACTCAGCAGCGCCAGTAACACGACCCCGCCGAGGGTCACGACCATGCACTCATCCTTGCTTTTCTTCCCCGCAGCGCTCCTACGGCCGCTACGACGACTCCGAGTCCTACGAGTCCGACGAGGCCAAGTACGACTTCAGCTACCAGGTGAAGGACTACTACGGTAACGACTTCGGCCACAGGGAGAGCCGCGATGACGAGTACACGCAGGGCTTCTACTACAACCACCTGCCCGACGGCCGCCTGCAGAAGGTGACCTACTACGTGGACGGCGACTCCGGCTACGTGGCCGACGTCAGCTACGAGGGCGAGGCCCGCTACGACTCCGACTCCAGGGAGTCCGGGGAGTCCTACTACTATGGCAGGGACTCCAACGAGTCTAAGTAGATCTATTCCTATGGAGCTAAGGAACTCTTATTCCTATGAGCCCTGCGAGCCCGGCTTCCTCACGGCTTCAACGAATTAATGTTTGTAATCGTCATTTAGTGCAAGTAGTCCTGCCCAGCGTACTGAGGCGCCATCACCGTCATCGCCATCACCATCACCGTCACCGTCACCGTCATCGCCGCGTCGACACAGGCGACAGGGTCGTCTTCACCTTCTCATCATGCTGCCTGCTGCGTCAGGTCTTGTCATACCATTCATAAATACACGTAAGAAACTCAAAGAACTTGTGCATCTTATTTACCCGGGCGATCAAGGGTTCCTAAGTTACTCATTATCAGGCTGGCGGGTCAGGTGTGGGTAAGGGAGGCTTTTGGTATGTCACAGGGGGAGGCAACAGACGCAGGCAAATGTTACCCTGCAGCTGCCTCCATTTGTTAGCCAACGGAGGGAGGCATCTGTTACCCTGCAGCTGCCAGTAAAGGAAACTAGTCGTCCATTCGACGCTCTGCATCTGTTAGCAATGCATTAATACTGTCGGTGTGTTGCTTTGTCTCAGGTGGTTCTATCTATTATATCGGTTAGGCTTCGGTAGATATCATGACCGCCACGACATCCATGATAACCTAAGCAAGCCGCTGTTGTGGGGCAACATTTTATCCAATATGTTGCCTGTTGTACGTGGGAGCAAGCAGTCCTGGGAAACACGCCAGCAAGAAGAGTGTCCCCGGCATCACCTCAGCTCCTGGGGCAGCTGGTGCCAACACAGATATAGGAAAGTAACGAGGTTCTCAGTGAAGATTTCAACATTCTGGTAAAAAAAAAAAAAGTGGATGTGTTAATTCTTTTCGTCATTTTCCTTTCATCTCACACCGGGGGTGAGAAGCATGTTTCAAGATTTTTTTTTTTTTTACACTTTTGTTTAGTTCTTGCTCCGTCTCCTTAACCGGAAGGAAAAAAACTCGAGACAGGTTACTTACTCATGAAGTCCCTCCACCTGACTGCCGGGTGGTGCCGCGGTGAGGCCCAGAAAGGAGTGACAGGGCGCATGCGTGGCGGTCTTACATGAGCACAAGCCACGAGCACCGATCTATAGTGCGGGGGTGAGTCGGTGTTGGAAGTAAAATGAGAATTATCAACTTTTTCCTTTGACTTTTAACTTTTCCCTCATGTTAGCGAGCAAGAGCAGAGCCCCGAGCCTTAGAGCAGTGGTTCTGAAACTCTTCACTACCACGCCCCTCCTAGGAATGGGTCCTTCCCTCCACGTCACCCTTGGACATATAGATAAAATTCGCTCCCAGAATTATTAACAATGGTAGGCCTAACTAGACTATAGAAAACTAAAATTAATAAAGGAGATAGTTTTGTATTTTTCATAAACTTCTATAATTTAGGCCACGCTTTTGTTACGATAATACCAACTACTTCAATAACAGAAATTTAAACTTTTCCTCCAAGGCTGGCGCCCCCCTGGATATCACTAAAGCCCCTCTAGGAGAGTGCGCCCCACAGTTTAAGCAGCACTTAGAGGGATGCCTTTGAGTTAATACAAGAAAGTGGTCTCATAACATTCTTTTTTCTTTGTCATTTAACTTTTCCCTTCAAGACAACACTTAAGGCAATACTAATGAAAGCTTTTAAAGGAAATTTCAGAAGCAGAATAATATTAGCGCAACTAACGGGACAAATTTGACCGGCTACAAACGAAACCGTGGCACGCATCGGAGAATTCGCCTTTCAAGCTGAAGCAAAAAATAGAATATAACATCAAAGCAAACGAAAACTTGAGTGACTTTAGTGGCCGCTGAGGAAAACAAACTCGAACATGTCAAGTTTCCAGGAAAATCAGGGAGAAAAAAATAGACCAACAATAAAGAAATGTACTTAACCAGAGAAGCAGTTATGATGAAAGCAAGCAAGACAAGACTTTGGAGAACGACACACTATTTGTGAGAGGAAGAAAGAACAAGGTATTTTTGGGGGGGATAAAACTATTAGATGCAGGGGGGGAGGGAGGGGGGGGGCGAGTGGTAAACGCGCGAACATTTGATCCCGAGTACCCAGGTTCAAATTCCACCGCAAGACGCTGGCAATTTCAACCATCGCTGAGTGGCGGAAGATTACTCACACGCTACCCAGATCTTCTATCAACCATAAATTCAGGCCAACAGATCGGAGATGAGCACCGCAGCCACGCGCAGCTATAGCGTATGCACCCACCTTTACTAACTAAATTCAGCGTCAGGAGTCAAGAGGAGCACCGTGGGGTCATACATCACGGCAGCCATTTGAAATAAAGTTCACCTGCGCCACCAACGGGCTGAAGCCATCTACCAAGTCCATCAAGAGAGCCTACCGGGGTTATGGCAGCATATAAGAAAAAAAGATTAAATAAGGTCGCTGCTGGTGGGTCAGGTGTTGGTGAGGGAGGCATCTGTTACCACACACCTGGTCATAGCGGCAATATAGTCTACCATCCTGTACTTGAAGCTTTGCATTTTTGTTCTCAATGCTCATCTTAGGGAGAAAATAATAGCTCGACCTAATAAGTACTCCCCAGACGTGCAGTTATAATGAGAAACAGGTTAGGCAGACTCGACTAAAACACAACGTTGCCAGATTATCGTACTCAGAGCATCGTATTTATCGGTTTCTGATCCTTAACTATTGCCAAGAAACAGCAATAATTAACCATTTTAACGTTAAGTATATATGAAGGCAGTTATTGTGGTCGAGGAGGCTGTTTTTGGGTCGGAAATAGGCAAACATAGGAGGCTGAGTACGATAATCTGGCAACGTTGCTAAAACAACATACCTTTCTGAGAGGAAGAAGGGACGCGGCGGCAAAAAATATATACCTCGGATGAAACGATTACGCGCGGCGATGATGATAAGAAATAAAGAAAATAAAACTCCTCCACCGAGACAATATACTTTTTGTGATGGACACCGAGAAAGTAGGACGCGAAGATATACTTGAAAAGAGTTATAAAAGTGTCACGCCGATCACATTAACCCACTTGGGCGCCTTATCATCATCATCATCATCATCATTATTACAAAGCACAGGTGAAGCGGTAAAGCCAGACGATTACCGATGCAATAAGCTAAGAAATCTGTAACACTGACACGCCTGAGACATAGAGAAGAATTAAGACTACAGGGAATCAAGCAGCAGACAGTTATTAAAATACGTAAAGACGCGAACGGAGAAAATCAAGCAAAAGAAAATTAGTTAAAGTAAACAAAATTATGTGGCGTGTTCAATAGGGGGCCGCTGATCATAGACAAGAAATTCATGATAAAGGAAATCAAGTAGACGACACTTAAATAAATATAGACCGGTTAACTGTAAGAATCAAACAACAGAAAATGAGTTTAAGAAGGAAAAAGAACATGTGTCGTATTCAGTGCGAGGCCGCTGATCATAGACAAGAATTAATGACGCAGGAAATCAAGTAGACAGTTACTTAGAACACATAAAGACTGGATAACGGAAAGATCAAGCAGCAGAAGATTAATATAAGAAGAATAAAAAGTGACGTATTCAGTGATATTTAAGAGGTGGTTAGAGTGCATGACAGTGAGGGTAGAAACAAGAACTGGAGGCAACACTATACACGCGGGTAAAAGCAATATGACGGTGTATTTTCATCGTTAACGTATAGCAGGCCTTTTATTTATTTATTTATTTACTTATTTATTTATTTATTCTATTATTATTATTATTTATTTATTTATTTGTTTATTTATTTATTTATTTATTATTATTATTTTTTTTTTTGTGTGTGTGTGAGTTCGTGTTCGTGTGTTCGTGTGTGTGTGTGTGTGTGTGTGTGTGTGTGTGTGCAGACGCCACTGATCAAGCGCTCGCGTCACCTGGTCCACCTTCTGCGCGGGAAACGGGTTCAATTGTGATGTACCAGACGACCTTTTTCTAATCTCAATAACATAAGCATCTCCTCTACTCTTCTTCCTTCGTATTCTCTATGTGTGTTAATGCTTTATTTTTTTCCTTATATCATGTTGCTTTTACACTCTACCTAACATATTGCACGCTAGCCAAACCCTTTTTTTAATATTAATAACACAAGCGTCATAGTTCTCTTCTTTTCACATTCTCTCTCGTTTCCATGCTTTTCTCTTTGCATAAATTACGCTGCCTCTCCAATATGCCAAAGTTAATGCAACATAACATTTTTTTTAATATCCTCAATGCCACAAACAACATGCTCTTCTTTGCTTCATATTTCCTGTGTGTTTAATGTTTTTTTGTTTCTTTATATTACGCTGCCTTTCCACTGTGCCGATCATAATGCAACATAACATTTTTTTTTAATATCCTCAATACCACAAACAACATACTCTGCTTCATATTCCCTGTGTGTTTAATGATTATCCGTTTATTTATATTACGCTGCCTCTCCACTGTGCCTAACATAATGCAACCTAACCAAACCTAACAACCATTTTTTTCTATTTTTTATAACGCAAGCATCGTACTGTTCTTCCCTTTTTCTTCCCGGTGCGTTTAATGTTTTACTGTTTGCTCAGAAGATGTTGCTGTTACACTGTGCCAAACATAATGCAACCTAACCAAACCTTCCTAATTCTAATAACACAAGCATCGTACTCTTTTTCGTTTCATATTCCCGGTGTTTAATGCTTCACTGTTTGCTTAAGTTATGTTACTCTTACACTGCCTGGCATACTGCAACCTAATAACTTTTTTTTTCTAATCTTAATAACAGACACATCATATTCTTTTTCATTTATATTCCTTTTTTGTTCAATGCTTCACTCTTTGCTTAAATAATAGTGCCTTTCTGCCACTCACCATAAGGGTTCGTTCACACTACAAGCAGGGCAGAGCAGAGCGGTTAGTAGCGGCATTAATTTTTACTTAGTTTTGAATGTACAGACGCGGAGCGGAGCGGCACCCTCGGGAAATTTGGCCGTATTTTTTGTTGCTCACAGCTAGCGACCCTCCACGGCTCCACCCTTCAATCAACATGGCCAAGAAGCTATCTACATAGGTGAGTTTTTATTGCTGAAGCCAAAATTACAAAAACTGACCAGATTGTGCATAGTTGAGGTACAATTTAACGATATATAATAGCCGTATGTTTAGAAAAGCTAATTTGGTGATATTCTGATCCTATACCCAATCATCAGTGACCCACACAGCCATGGGCCTTGGCTTTAACAATGAAATTCCATGTTCCTTTGTAAATCGTTACATTTTTCATCATCCTTCCAGATAAACACCGAGGAGTTTATCGGGCTGTTGCCTGCGAATGATTTTTGTGCAGGTCGCCCTGCTCTGTTTATATGTGAACACCTAACACGCCGCTCCTCTCCGCTCTCCTCTGTTCTGCCCTGTTCTGCTTGTAGTGTGAATGAACCCTAACACAACCCTACCTAACCTGACAGCCTTTCTCCGAATCATAAAAACACAACTTTCTCTTCTTTGCTTCACTTTCCTTCTCTATCTAAAGTTTCCCCCTGTGCTCGAGTTACTGTGCCTTTACACTATACCTAAGTAATGTGATCTAACCTAACCTAACGTAACCTACCATCATAACAATCTCCTAAGCTTTCAAAACACCTGCCCCATACTCGTCTTCATTTCATATATGGTCTCCTGCTAATAATATCCTGTTATAACAAATTTCAGAACGTCTTCCTTTAAGCTGTAGACGGATATGAGCACCGAGACCACGCGCAGCTATAAATTATGATCCCAACAACAGCAACAACAACAACAAAAAAAAAAATCGCCTTTCCACGATACTTAACCTACCGTTTGAGTAGACCTGTGTATAAGTGAACTAAACATACCTCTCACATTAACCTGCATTGGGAGGTGAGAGTGAGAGTGAGTGAGAGTGAGAGGAGTCCTAATGTGACTGTTACAGATTTTAGATAAAGGGGCGGTGAGGCGGGCAAGGGAGAGGACCCACGACCTAGTAATCTGACCTGGGATGCTGCTGGGTATGGATCGCCCTGACGTCACCCACGAACCGGCGCTCAACCTGTTTACAGAGGGACGGTGCGGGATCAGTGTTACCAGATCATCACACTTAGCACATTATATTTTCCGGCTTCCGATATATACCTATTGCCAAGAACATCAAGAATGAGCGGTTTTAACATTAACTTTAATCTGATATCGTTATTTGTATATGGAAGACAGTTTGGGCTCTCAAAACCGATGCAGTGTTCTGAGTACGATAATCTGGTAAGCCTGTGCGGGATGTGGGCCAAGTGAGTAGTGCCAGGTTTTGGGGGTCTTGAAAAACTAAACAGGTTGCGTGTGATATTGTTCTACTTTTCCTGCCAAACACGAGGTACGAAAAGTATGTACTGAGAGATGGTTTTGAATGTGGGCCAACTGACCACCGAACCAAATTTTGGGAGGGGTGAAAAACTCTAAACAGGTTGCGTGTGATATTACTCTACCTTTCCTGCCATACAAGAAGGAGAAAAACTATATATGTACTGCGAGATAGTTTTGTATGTGAGCCAAGTGACCGGCGAACCAGTCACTTGGGGTCTTTCAAAACTCTAAAACAGGTTGCTTGTTATCTTGCTCTACTTTTCCTGCCATACAAGAAGAAGCAGGGAAGGTATGCATGTACTGCGAGGTGGTTCTGAATGAGGGCCAACTGACCAGCAAACCAGCTTTTTGGAGGCGTGAAAAACTCAAAACAGGTTGCGTGCGATCATGCTCTATTTCTCCTGCCATACAAGGAGGAGGAGCACGACGAAGGTATGTGGGGTCAACCAATCAACTTTTGGGGTGTTGAAGACCATTAAACCGGTTGCGAGTAATCTTGAGCCACTTTTACTGCCATAGACAGAACGAGAGGGAACACTACTGCGAGATGGTACGGGCATGCGGGGTCCCTTCAGCTGTTTTTAGGGGTGTGAAAAACATGGAATAGGTTGGGAATGATCTTGGTCTACTTTTACTGTCACACAAGAAGAGGGAAAACCAGCTGAAGCGGCGGGTATATATGCGTGTGTTTACCTGCTGGACACATACTCACTCGAACCCCCGCCACTCATACACAATGATCGCCAAGGTGAGCACACAGCCAACGCCACCGACACCAACACTACAAGCTCAGCCCCTATCACCTACATAGATAAGTAGATAATACAGAAATAGACATATAGAGATATAGCCAAACAGACTTATATAAATAGGTAGATGAAAAGTTTATTGGTCTGACAGTTTGTGAACCTGTTGACATGCTGCCCACTAGTTTCGGTGTCTTGGTGTGAGCCTCACTGCTGCCCTCCCCAACCATCCTTTCCTCCTCCCCCACACAGGTGCTGCTCCTCCTGGCCATCACCGCCGCCGCCACCGGCCGAGGAATTCGGTCTCTTGAGGTGTGTTTCTACCTGGGAGGTCATGAGAAAGATCCACCCTTAGGCTGCCACGTGGGCCACGTTCACGCTGCCCCAGGACGTCACTGTTCTCAAACAATCTTTGTGGAAGAGGTGGCTGACTAAGACTCTTGAACCCACATTGTGACTCCCTTCAGACGACTTTTCTAAAACAAGATATATTTCCCTTGCAGGAGACTTACGGATATTCCTTCGAGAACTCTCACGAGTCCTATGAGTCATCGGAGCCCAAGTATGAGTACAGCTACAAGGTGAAGGACAAGTACGGGAACGACTTCGGTCACGCCGAGAAGCGTGACGACGACTACACTGATGGCTCGTACTACGTGCTCCTGCCCGACGGCCGCCTGCAGAAGGTGAAGTACTTCGTGGATGGCCACTCCGGCTACAAGCCCGACGTCAGCTACGAGGGCGAGGCTCACTACGACTCCCGTGAGTCTGGCGAGTCAAGGTTTAGCTTTGGTTCCCATGAGTCAGACGAGTCCAACTTTAAGTCAGGCAAGTCCAGTTTCGGCTCTGATTCCCACGAATCAGATGAGTCCAGCTTCAAGTCAGGCAAGTCCAATTTCGGCTCTGATTCCGACGAATCAGATGAGTCCAGCTTCAGGTCAGGCAAGTCCAATTTCGGCTCTTATTCCGACGAATCAGATGAGTCCAGCTTCAGGTCAGGCAAGTCCAATTTCGGCTCTGATTCCGACGAATCAGATGAGTCCAGCTTCAGGTCAGGCAAGTCCAATTTCGGCTCTGATTCCCACGAATCAGATGAGTCCAGCTTCAAGTCAGGCAAGTCCAATTTCGGCTCTTATTCCGACGAATCAGATGAGTCCAGCTTCAGGTCAGGCAAGTCCAATTTCGGCTCTGATTCCGACGAATCAGATGAGTCCAGCTTCAGGTCAGGCAAGTCCAATTTCGGCTCTGATTCCGACGAATCAGATGAGTCCAGCTTCAGGTCAGGCAAGTCCAATTTCGGCTCTGATTCCCACGAATCAGATGAGTCCAGCTTCAAGTCAGGCAAGTCCAATTTCGGCTCTTATTCCCACGAATCAGATGAGTCCAGCTTCAGGTCAGGCAAGTCCAATTTCGGCTCTTATTCCCACGAATCAGATGAGTCCAGCTTCAGGTCAGGCAAGTCCAATTTCGGCTCTGATTCCGACGAATCAGATGAGTCCAGCTTCAGGTCAGGCAAGTCCAATTTCGGCTCTGATTCCCACGAATCAGATGAGTCCAGCTTCAAGTCAGGCAAGTATGAGTTCGGCTTTGATTCCTACGAGTCAGATGAGTCCAGCTTCAAGTCTGGCTTCCGTGAGTCAGGAAAGTCAAAGTTCGGCTATGATTCCCACGAATCAGATGAGTCCAGCTTCAAGTCAAGCAAATCAAAGTTCAGCTTCGGTTCCCATGAGTCAGACGAGTCCAGCTTCAAGGCTGGCTTACGTCAGTCAAGTGAGTCAGAGTTTGGCTTTGGTTCCCATGAGTTAGACGAATCCAGCTTCAACTCCGGCAAATCAAAGTCAGACGAGTCCAAGTACAGCTATGATTCCCCTGAGTCAGGGGAGTCAGTACTGAGCTTTGGCTTTCATGATTCAGATGAGTCCAAGTACAGTGAGGAGTCCCATGAGTCAGATGAGTTCGGGAACAGCTCCTCTAATGAGTCGGACGAAATAAAGTTTAACTCTGGCCTCACAGACTCAGATGAGTCAGTGTATAACAGTGACTCCCAGGAGTCAAACGAGAGCAGATATTACTAATACTCCGGTGAGTCAAGCGAGTCAGGGTTCACTTCAGGTTCTCACGAGTCGGATGAGTCAGACTACAGCTATGACTTCGATGAGTCCGATGAGTCAGGGTCTGTGTCTGTATCCGCGTCCAGGGAGTCCTCGGGGCGGGACTCCTACTACTAGTTCCGCCGCGTGTCGCCGCGGGGAGTCGCCGCCTCGCCACGACACGTCGCTGTGTCTGTGTCTCGTCGCCTGTGTCAGTGTGTCGCCGCGTCCATCACCCCTCATGTGTGCCACTGTGTCCATGCCATCCGTCACCCCGCCATGTACTGTCCAGAGAATATACGATATCACCCAACCCTGTTGTCTTCCTCGGCCCAGAATGACGATACATGCAGACATATATATATATATATATATATATATATATATATATATATATATATATATATATTTATATGTATATATATATATATATATATATATATATATATATATATATATATATATATATATATATATATAAACACACACACACACACACACACACACACACACACACACACACACACACGCGCGCGCGCGCGCGGTGGCTGAGTGGTTAGCGTGCGGGCCCCGCATTCACCGCGCCATGGACGACGTCGTTTCGAATTCTCCCGCTACCACCTGGGATATTTTAGTCACCGCCGAGTGGCCTAAGACTACCCACATGCTGTCTTGAAGCCCACCCATAAACCCGGACTCTAGAAGAAACCGTCCAAGTGAATCATGAATGAGTTCCGGGGGGCAGCAAAAGCCAAGCAAAAATGGCGCCACTTTAAAACTGCCTGCGCCATGACGGGTTGGGCCGACCACCAGGCCCTGAAGAAAGCCTGCCGGCACTACAGGCGAAGACGTAAAAAAAAAAAAAAAAAATCACGCACACGCACATGCACACATACACTCACACAAATACACTCTCTCTCTCACACACACACACACACACACACACACACACACACACACACACACACACACACACACGATATGATCAAGACAGAAGGGAAGAGGCAACTAAGAGGACAAAGCAAAAAATTGAGAAAGGGGACTTGTTTGGAAGACATAATGAAGTACAGTTTTTCTTACAGGAGTGTGGATACATGGAATGGACTTAGCAAAGACATTGCCGAAGCGGTCAGTGTCCATAATATGAAGGAAAAGATGGACAAATATAGATTGGGAGGCAGGACTGTCCGAGCTTATGCTCAGGCCCTGTATACTACAGATAGGTAAATACATACACACACACACACACACACACACACACACATACACACACACACACACACACACACAGACACACACACACACACACACAAGAAAATAAGGAGCTTGCAAAAGTCCTGTAACATCTGCCGTCCACTTCCGTCAATCTGTCTAACCTTTTGACATTTTCAGCTGTATTTACGCGAAAATTATTGGCTATATGTTGTATCCTAAAAGTATTTAGGTCGTACTTACTAGAAAGCGTCCTACTTATTTCGCACAAGTCCCTTGACTGCATCATATTCCTACAGTTGGGTCAGCACACAACAAACGCCTCTCAAATCGATGTATATTTAGGTGTCTTAAGTCTGCCCTGTAAGGCAAGGTTGTTATGTCGGATAGTTTTTGTAACGGCTCTCTACGCGCATTCTAGCGCAGCCGCGTTCACACACTTTATGCTCAAGAACCAGACCTGCGAGGCGTGATCCAGGTGCGGCCTGACCTGCGCTCATTGCTATGTCGATATCATTAACTCTTCAGCTTTTTAGCGCACGTCCCTAAGAACAGCACAGTTAAAAACATTTTGCTAACGGAAAACGAGACAAACACTGATTATAATATTTTAATGTGTGTGTGTGTGTGTGTGTGTGTGTGTGTGTGTGTGTGTGTGTGTGTGTGTGTGTGTGTGTGTGTAAAAATGCTTTGTTCCGGAGGTGTTTTGAACCTCCTCTCCTGAAAGGGCTTGAGTCACTGTTTTTTAGTATGATCCAATGTGTCTTTACTGATTTTTTACAAGGGTGGCGGACGAGGGCATAACAAAACAGACGAGCGCCTCCAAAACGCTGCCCCCACACATTACACTGCTCAGGCAATATTATGCTGCCGAAATTACGCAACTCAGCAGCCTTCCAAGTTTAATTCGCAATGTTTCTGTGTTGAGGTTCAAGGAAACAGCTTCAGAGAAACCGCCTTCTTGCAAGCTTTTTCTCAACTATACGCTTTTTGTTCGGTCTTCCGTTTGTCCAAGTCACCGTTGTATAAAAAGTTCTGATAAGGTCGTCAGAAAATAATTTTATTTCGCTGATTATATTCGAATAAAAGATAAATATGCAAATGATGGAATAATTTATCCTTCTTCTTCTTCTTCTTCGTCTACTTCTACTACTTCTTCTTCCTGCTCCTTGTCGTCGCCTTCCTCCACTGCAAGATAAAGGACTTCCCCAACGTTCTCCGTCCTGCTCCGGCGAATGCTATAGTTTCATCCCTTTACTTGATCCTCTGTCTGCCCTCTGTCTACATTTTCTGGATTACAGTTTCTGGATTACAATTTCTGGATGACAATTTCTGGATGACAATTTCTGGATGACAATTTCTGGATTACAATTTCTGGATTACAATTTCTGGATGACAATTTCTGGATGACAATTTCTGGATGACAATTTCTGGATGACAATTTCTGGATGACAATTTCTGGATGACAATTTCTGGATTACAATTTCTGGATGACAATTTCTGGATTACAATTTCTGGATGACAATTTCTGGATTACAATTTCTGGATGACAATTTCTGGATTACAATTTCTGGATGACAATTTCTGGATGACAATTTCTGGATTACTGCTCTGTTACTTTCGTTGTCCATCTGCTATCAGTTCTAGGGCCAAATCTAACCTCTGTATCCTTCCACGGGCTCACTTCTTAATACATCTCCAAACAGGTCAGGTCAGGAGTCGTTCGGGAAGCTTGGCCTTTGTATCGGCGCTTCCCTGATGATCTTCACTGGTCAGTTTTCAGCTCCATTACATTAGTCTATCTTGTGGGGGTTTGCCAAGCTTATGAGTATGTGGTGAGGGGCACGACCAAGATGCTTTGTATAATCACTTTCCTAACTATGGAGTGCGGGGGGAGGGGTCCGTGAGTGTGTAAGTATGTGTGTATGAAGGCATGCATGCGCTCACTATTCTATCGTCTGGGTTTCTTGCCGTAAAAGAGAGAGGGAACGGAGTCCTAGAAAACAACAGTAAAAACTCCCTTCTGGGCACCATCTCGGCGAAAGGCGCAGGCAGACCGGTTGGCAGGTTCTGAGGACAAAAAGTATCAGGCACTGACCTTGGCATAGAAAGAGGTGAATCAACGCGACTTTATCTAATTATTAAACTGTTGGCAATTTCGGAAATGATCTAGTTCGACTTTGCCAGTCATACAAAAACCGGGGAAACACGTGCCTCGGCTGGTATATATAGTTGAGAGCAGCTGAAGGCCGGCACAAGCACATCGCCCAGCCCAGCAAGATGACGGCCAGGGTGAGTGCATGCCTGTCACCGCCCCAGCCTCCCGAGCCGCAGTATAACGTGTCGATATTTTGTGGGTGTCTTCATACGCCCCTCGCCACGCGTTACTGAAGTCCTCACTAATCTTCCACCTCTTCCTCTTTTCTTCTTCTTCTTTTCTTCCTGGTTTTCGTTGCTCTCATCTCCTCCTCCTCTTCTTGCCACTTCATGTGTCTCTTCCTCTTCAAAATTTCCTGCTTCATCTTGACCATTCCCTCCCCTTATCCTCCTCTTTCTGTTCCTCCTCCTCCTCCTCCTCCTCCTCCTTTCAATCTTTCCTTTACTTTATTTATCTGTTATTTCTGAATTTCCCCCTCCTCCCCCTCCCCCTCCTCCTCCTTCTCCTCCTCCTCCTCCTTTCTATCTTTCCTCTACTTCATTTATCTGTTATTTCTGAATTTCCCCCTCCTCCTCCTCCTCCTCCTCCTCCTCCTCCTCCTCCTCCTTTCTATCTTTCCTCTACTTCATTTATCTGTTATTCTGAATTTCCCCCTCCTCCCCCTCCTCCTCCTCCTCCTCCTCCTCCTCCTCCTTCTCCTCCTCCTCCTCCTTTCAATCTTTCCTCTACTTCATTTATCTGTTATTTCGATTTCCTCCTCCTCCTCCTCCTCCTCCTCCTCCTCCTCCTCCTCCTCCTCCTCCTCCTCCTTCTCCTCCTCCTCCTCCTTACTATCATTCCTCTACTACATTTATCTGTTATTTCTGAATTTCCCCCTCCTCCTCCTCCTCCTCCTCCTCCTCCTCCTCCTCCTCCTCCTCCTCCTCCTTTCAATCTTTCCTCTACTTCATTTATCTGTTATTTCTGAATTTCCTCCTCCTCCTCCTCCTCCTCCTCCTCCTCCTCCTCCTCCCTCCTCCTCCTCCTCCTTTCTATCTTTCCTCTACTTCATTTATCTGTTATTTCTGAATTTCCCCCTCCTCCTCCACCTCCTCCTTCTCCTCCTTCTCCTCCTCCTCCTTCTCCTCCTCCTCCTCCTCCTCCTCTCCCTCCTCCTCCTCCTCCTTTCTATCTTTCCTCTACTTCATTTATCTGTTATTTCTGAATTTCCCCCTCCTCCTCCACCTCCTCCTCCTCCTCCTCCTCCTTCTCCTTTCAATCTCTCCTCCACTCCATTTATCTGTTATTTCTGAATTTCCTCCTCTTCCTCCTCCTCTTCCTCCTCCTCTTCCTCCACACAGGTGTTGCTCCTCCTGGCTCTCGCCGCCACTGCTGCCGCCGAAGGCTCTGAAGGATCTCGAGAAGGGGGTTCCGAGGTAAGTTTCCTCCGGCATAGGAAGAATTACCTTCTGTCTGTTATGTCTGTTGCTTGCCGATAATGTCCTGCTGTCTGTTAAGGATGTCCTGCTTTATGCTGATCTCACGTGCCGGCACAGGACACACCGCGGTATCTGGTCCTGAGTCTTCCTTTCCACGTGTAGTTAGAGTCATGGGGCTAACTTGCAGGCTCCTCATGTTCTTACTTCCTTGTGTTGCGTCTTTGGCTGGCGGACGGGTCTCGGGTGCCAGCAGCGGCGGGACAATCACCACACACTAACTCAAAGCCTCCTCCTTTACAGCACTCTTCTGAAGGCTCTAACGAACGCTCCTATGGACGCTACTCTCGAGGCTCCGACGAATCCTATGAATCCGCGGAACCCAAATACGACTTCAGTTACGAGGTGAAGGACTACTACGGGAACGACTTTGGCCACTCCGAGGAGCGCGACGGTCACTTCACCAAAGGGTCGTACTACGTGCAGCTGCCCGACGGCCGCCTGCAGAACGTGGAGTACGTGGTGGACGGCTACTCAGGCTTCCTCGCCGACGTCAGCTACGAGGGTGAGGCCCACTACGAGTCCGGTTCCCGCGAGTCCGGCGAGTACTACCGACCCGCCTACCGCTACGGCGGCTCCGGAGGAAGGTCGGACGAGTCCGACAAGGGGTCTGGCGGCGGCAACTCAGGCGAGTCCGACAAGGGGTCTGGCGGCGGCAAATCAGGCGAGTCCGACAAAGGGTCTGGCGGCGGCAAATCAGGCGAGTCCGACAAGGGGTCTGGCGGCGGCAAATCAGGCGAGTCCGACAAGGGGTCTGGCGGCGGCAAATCAGGCGAGTCCGACAAGGGGTCTGGCGGCGACAAATCAGGCGAGTCCGGCTCACGCAGGCCCAGGCCGCGATACAGGTTTGGGTCCCGCGGCTCAGGCGAGTCTGGCTCACGCAAGTCTTACAGACCACGATTCAGGTTTGGGTCCCGCGGCTCAGGCGAGGGGTCAGACGAGTCCAGGTTCGGCTCTGGCTCCCGTGAATCCTTCAGGTCCAGCTTCAGGAGGTTCAGGGGAGGCTCAGATGAGTCAGGTGAGGGGAGGTTCGGCTCCGGCTCCCGTGAGTCCGGCGAGGGCTTCAGGAGGTTCAGGGGAGGCTCCGATGAGTCAGGTGAGGGGAGGTTTGGCTCCGGCTCCCGTGAGTCCGGCGAGTCTGGTGAGTTCTTCAGGAGGAGGTTCAGGGGAGGCTCAGATGAATCAAGGGAGAGCGGTTCTGGATCCCGTGAGTCCTTCAGGAGGAGGTACAGGGGAGGCTCTGATGAATCAAGGGAGAGCGGTTCTGGATCCCGCGAATCGTTCAGGAGGTTCAGGGGAGGCTCAGATGAATCAAGGGAGGGCGGTTCTGGATCACGCGAATCGTTCAGAAGGTTCAGGGGAGGCTCAGATAAATCAAGGGAGGGCGGTTCTGGGTCCCGCGAATCGTTCAGGTTTGGTTCTCGCGGGTCCGGTGAATCGGGCGGGTCCAGGTCCAGGTTTGGTTCTCGCGGGTCCGGTGAATCGGGCGGGTCCAGGTCCAGGTTTGGGTCTCGCGGGTCCGGTGAATCAGGCGGGTCCAGGTTCAGGTTTGGGTCTCGCGGGTCCGGTGAATCGGGCGGGTCAAGGTCTCGCGGGTCCGGTGAATCGGGCGGGTCAAGGTTTGGGTCTCGCGGGTCCGGTGAATCGGGCGGGTCCAGGTTCAGGTTTGGGTCTCGCGGATCCGGTGAATCGGGCGGGTCCAGGTTCAGGTTTGGGTCTGGGTCGCGTGGGTCCGGTGAGTCGAGGCGGGGCTATTACTACTAGTCCGCGCCTGTAGGTAGTCGTAGAGATAGTCTTAAGTCGCCGCCGCCTCTACATTTCCCCGCCGCCACATCGCACCTTGCTTTGTGTGTATCACCCCTCACTGCGCATCCCATTAATCATGCCATGCCAGAAATAAAGAATATATTATATATGTAAAACAGAAACAGACTGTATTCCTTTCCTTCATGGTATTACCTTTATGTTACTTCTTTGGGGGTCTATTTTTTTTTTTTTTAGATGGTTTATCTTTCTTTTTGAAGAGGGAGAAAGGCTGTATCCCTTTCTTTCATGTTGTTACCTTTATAGGAGTAGGTAGGGAGACACCTACCGAACAGGCGTGAGCTACTCCCGGTGAGGATATATGGGAAGCGAGGAGGGTGCTGAACTCCTTCAAAGACCCTTCCCATGTCCTCACTAACCGTTTCCCTATTGTCTCATCAACACCAGAGAGTAGTTCAGCATGCTCTCTAAAGACAGATCCTCTCTCTTTCTACACCACACTACATTCACACAACATTCTCACCTTTTCCCAAAATTCAAAATTCAAAATGGCGCACAATAACACTGCCTCGGAGTCCCCGCCTTGGTGGGGGGGTGACCATAAATTCCCACAGGTAGGACTCCCCTTCTGGCTGCCGACTTGAGAGGTGTCCTGATAACTCCTCGAACCTCCTCCTTATCAATTTCTGCAACATTCGCGGTCTTAGTTCTAATTTCCATTCTGTGGAACACCATCTCTCCTCCTCTAAACCTCACCTTCTCCTCCTCACCGAAACACAAGTTTCTAAGGATACTGACAGCAATCTTTACTCTGTTCCCTCCTACTATCTCTATCCTAAATTTCAATCCAAAGCTGGATGTTGCCCCTACGTGCGCAGCGACATCACTTGCTCTCGTGCCCACGACCTCGACTCTTTTGAATTTTCCACCATCTGGCTAAGACTTCATTGTCATTCAATTACTAAATACATCTGTGCTGTTTATCTCTCACCTAACTCTACTAACTATGTAAAATTCTTTGACTATTTGAACTCTAAAGTGGAGCACATCTTGACTCACTCTCCCTTCGCTGAAATCTCCATCTTGTGAGATTTCAATGTTCACCACCAGCTTTGGCTTTCATCCTCCAACCCGAAAAAGTTCTTCACGTATATAAGAACCAAAAAGAAGACAAAAAACAATATCGGTCCCCTAAAAGATGAAAGTGAAGTATTAACACAGGACAGCAGACAAATGGTCGAAATCCTAAACAGAAACTTCGCGTCAGTGTTCACGGTCGAGAACACCCAGTCCGTACCCGAGAGCCCTACCCCACCGATGGGAATCACTCCCCTAGAAATTGACACAATCGACGAACGGGATGTGAAAAAGTACCTAGACAAACTCGAGACAAACAAGTCCACCGGACCCGACGACTTGTCACCCAGGCTGCTCAAGAAACTCAAGCAGCAAATCCTCAAGCCACTCACCGCCATCTACAATCTGTCACTACAACAAAACAAAGTCCCGAACGATTGGAAACAAGCGAACGTAACACCGATCTTCAAAAAGGGAGACAAAAGCGTGGCCCTAAACTACAGACCAATCAGCCTGACCTCAGTGGCGGGAAAAATCCTCGAGAAGATCATCAGAGACAAACTCGTTAGGTTCCTTGAAGACCACAACATCATTTCCGATGCTCAGCACGGTTTCAGGAATAAGCGCTCATGCTTAACCAATTTACTGGACTTCTTCCAAGGTATCTATGAAAACTGGGATAATCATATCCCCAGTGATGTTATATATCTAGACTTTCAGAAAGCCTTTGACAAAGTGCCACACGAAAGACTCCTCAAGAAACTCAAGTCGGCGGGGTTAGGCGACAATCTGACAGCGTGAATCAAAGACTGGCTCACAGGAAGAAAACAACGAGTTGTACTCAACGGACAGGCCTCCGAGTGGCTCCCGGTCACAAGTGGAGTGCCACAGGGGTCAGTGCTGGGGCCCATACTCTTCATCATATATATCAACGACCTAGAACTAGGATTAAAAACCAATCTTTCAAAATTTGCCGACGACACAAAGGTGGGTGGGAGGGCCCTCACGACGGCAGACTTCGAAATTATCCAGAGAGACCTGGACCAGATCACTCGGTTCGGAAAAATGGCAGATGTCCTTCAACACTACCAAATGTAAAGTAATGCATATCGGATCCAGAAACGACAATAACACATACCACATGGGTGGCGAACCACTACATGTTGTGCAAGAGGAAAGAGACCTCGGGGTCACCATCAGTAGTGACTTGAAACAAACAAAACACTGCAAGTCCGCCTGTAAGAAAGCCAATACAATGCTTGGATTCATTGCGAAGAACTTCGAATACAAGACGCCGGGAGTTATGTTATCCTTGTATAATTCGCTGGTAAGGCCCCACCTGGAATACGCCGTGCAATTCTGGTCTCCAAATTATCGGAAAGAAATTGAATTACTTGAGAGAGTACAGCGCCGCGCCAAGAAGATGATACCATCACTGAGGACGAAGCCCTATGAAGAGCGACTCGAGCGACTCAACCTCTTCACGTTGGAAAAGAGACGACTGCGGGGAGACATGATACAAGTCTTTAAGTACCTGAACAAGCTCAGCAACGTTGATCACTCCAAGCTCTTCACGCTCCAAACTAACCTGAGAACAAGAAACAACGGAAAAACGATTCAAGCAAAGCGATGCAATACCGACATCGGCAGGAGTTATTTCTCGAATAGAGTTGTTCGCCACTGGAACAGCCTTCCTGCAGAAGTGGTTAGCGCAGAGAGCATCAACTCATTCAAGAAACGCACTGATCGCCACTTTGCTGCATCGGGAGTGAACTGAACGTATCCAAGAGTAGGTGCACCCTCTATCCTCCCTATCCAGCTCTCCATCCTCCCAATACAACCATCTATCCTCCCTATACATCCTCTACTCTCCCTGTTATACCCTCTTTCCTCCCTGCTCATGACCTAATCTAACCTATTAAATCCCTGAAGGCATCTCTTGCATTGGCGCTCACCACAGCATGCGTATAAAGATCTTCAAGCAAAATTATATTACGCACTACAATAATCTTACTGACGGATAACAATAAACAAATGACTATAGAGCTTTTTCTAACACTACATACGTCCATATTCTTAAACTTATCGGGCTTCCATTACGAGTATTTTCCAAGACCAGAGAGATGATTAACCAGGATTTCATAGGTATTTTTTTCCCGTTCAAGTTGCAGAAATCGTGTAAAACTATCACAAGGGTCACAAAACAGTCCATGAAAATCCCAGGAACTTCCAAGAGGCTCTTCAAACAGGCGAACTGAGGTGCTGATGATATTACGATCTACACTACCGACCCCCTCTGCTATAAGGACGAACGAAGCATATGGGGATGGACAAAAGAAAAGAAAACGGGAGGTGAGGAGAGAAGGGGTACTTCTTTATTCATGGAGAACCAGGAAGGGCAAAATAAATAATATACAAGCAATTATCGAGATACTCCAATAGATCTTCGCAATCGTTATTCAATTAAATGTGATAAAGAATAATGCATTCCGGAGAGAACAGAACCAGAGAAAACGGAAGGGAAGAAGCGATGGGATACTTGTATATCGACTGCAAGGGAGAAAGGGTAAAAACTTGACTACCGGCGGAGCAAAAAAGTGGTGAGTGGAGTGGAGTGGAGCTACGGCCAACTTGCACTGCCTACCTCTACGCTTGCCGGCACGATGTCTGACCTATACCCCCAAAAAAGTGTGGAATAAAGTGTGATTCTCTCTCTCTCTCTCTCTCTCTCTCTCTCTCTCTCTCTCTCTCTCTCTCTCTCTCTCTCTCTCTCTCTCTCTCTCTCTCTCTCTCTCTCTCTCTCTCTCTCTCTCTCTCTCTCTCTCTCTCATAACGGACTATGCAGGTAACAGAACTCGAATCATTCTCACGGAGTAATCGCCAATTTGACAGTCATCCCTGCAATCATTTCTTACCAAGGACATCAATCCGCCTCTACAAATCACTATTCGGTGTCCATGTCTCACACCCATAGAGTAAGACAGGGAGCACAAGCGACTGGACAGGTGTTGACATCGCCATATACACGTGCTGGGCGTGTCCAAAACACCGTGGATCAAGCTGTATGATTGCGTGAAATTGTCCGTATGTCTGTCTGCATGTATGTTTGTTATAGATATGCACACACACACACACACACACACGCACACATACACACACACACACACACACACACACACACACACACACACACACGCACACATACACACACACACACGCACACACACTTATCCAGTAGTCTACTCTTAACAGAATCACATTTTCTTGTCCAGCCGTTGCTCCGGTTTTTTCCTTGTAAAAAGCCACTGTAGCGTAGAATCATGATTGCTGAAACTGAATATCACACTTAAAGGGCATCGACATGACACGCATCTTTCGGCTATGGGCGGAAAAAGTGGACGAGCGGAACAGACGTAACCAGGTGAGCGACTTCGCCTGATGCGGAGGACATTTAAAACCTGCACCACGAGACGCAGCGGAGAAGGAAACGACCGGTCAGGAGGGGAAAAAAGACGAAGAAAAAACGATCCTCTTTCACTTCCTGACATATATGGAAACAAGAAGAAGAAGAAGAAGACAGAAGAAGAAGAAGAAGAAGAAGAAGAAGAAGAAGAAGAAGAAGAAGAAGAAGAAGAAGAAATAACAAAAATAATAATAATAATAATAATAATAATAATAATAATAATAATAATAAATGATAATAATAGTAACAATAATTATGAAACTAATACTGATAATAAAAATAACGTGATACTCGAACTGGGGCCCTCGGATTCGTAGCCAGTCTCGCCCCCAGTCTATCATTATACTGTTGTCACGCTAACCACTGCACCACGGAGGCGTCTAATATGATACTGAAGAAGGAAAAAGAGATGATAATGATGGAGATGAATAAAAGAAAAAACAATACGATAATGATAGATAAATATGTATAAAAATAAGAAAAGAATAAGAAAATAACATGATGACGACGAAGAAGATGGAAGAATGTAAATTATAATGAATTAAATGAAAGAAAAAAAATAGAACAAGACGCGAATAATAAAAAAAATGATACTGAAGAAAAAAAGAACAAGAACCAGGAAAAGCACAAGAACAAAAATAGAACAATAACAAGAAAAAGAACAAGAACAAGGAAAAGCACAAGAACAAAAATAGAACAATAACAAGAACAAGAACAACGAAAAGCACAAAAACAAAAATACAACAATAACAAGAACAAGAATAACGAAAAGCACAAGAACAAAAATACAACAATAACAAAAAAAAAAGAACCGGAACAAGGAAAACCACAAGACCAAAAATACAACAATAACAAGAAAAAGAACAAGAACCAGGAACAGCACAAGAATAAAAATAAACAATAACAAAAAAAAAGAACAAGATAACAAGATAGAAAAAAAGGAACAGGCATCAGAAGCAACAGCAGGGGAACAAAAAATAGCTACCTCACACTCTCCAACTCCGACGAGCCTGCCAGACCCACGCGGGCAAGCCACTACACGCGCGCGGGCCAGCCTCAACCCCCATCGCCACCTGAGTCCACCTGTCTGTATAGCCTCTCGTAGAAGTTGTTAGGATTACCATGGACTGTTTTGCGATACTGCCGATAGTTTTACACGGTTTCTGCATCTTGAATGGGAAAAACACCGATGAAAACCCGGTTGAAGAGTCGTAAGGAGAGCCCGGTATGTTTAATGAAGAATATCGACCCAGTGGACTCGTGGGAGATCGGACAACCAACAGGCCTCGTACATTACCAGACTCGAGAACCGGTTGTCAGCTCATGCCGAGTCTGTGGTATATATGCGTATGTGTTTACCTGGCGGAGGACACAACCACCTACACCACCCCCACCACTACCTGCACCACTACCACCACCATCACCGCTACAGTATGAACGCCGGGGTAAGCATAACACGACCACCATTACTACGACCATTATCTATCTACTACCACTACCACTACGACCACCACGACCACCACTACCATCACCGCTACAGTATGAACGCCAGGGTAAGCATAACACGACCACCATTACTACGACCATTATCTATCTACTACCACTACCACTACTACCACCACGACCACCACTACCATCACCGCTACAGTATGAACGCCAGGGTAAGCATAACACGACCACCATTACTACGACCGTTATCTATCTACTACCACTACCACTACGACCACCACGACCACCACCACCACAACCAACGCCACAACAGTATGAACGCCAGGGTAAGAATAACACGACCACCACGACCCCACCACCACCACTACCATCGCCGCTACAGTATGAACGCCAGGGTAAGTATAACACGACCACCCCATCACCACCACCATTACTACGACTACCACTACCACTACATCCACCTGCACCACTACTACCACCACGACCCCACCACCACCACTACCATCGCCGCTACAGTATGAACGCCAGGGTAAGCATAACACGACCACCATTACTACGACCATTATCTATCTACTACCACTACCACTACATCCACCTGCACCACTACTACCACCACGACCCCACCACCGCTACATAATGGACAAGAGGGTCATGCTGCCCCTCAGTGTTCTTCTTGGCGAAAGTCACTTAAGTTTGGGTTAATTGTTATTTTGAACAACGCTTTGCCACTCGGTGATGGTTGAAAACTGCCAGCTGGTGAGGCAACACTCTCAGCCAGGTCTTCGGGATCACCAGGTCCGCGTACTTACCACCCGGCCACCAACTTTGCTAACCGAGTTTCGCCCTTGGCCTGACTCCTTTACCGTACAAGAGAATGGGCTCGTGATGGGCACGTTTAAAATGTAGACCAAGATCTGTGCCACTGTACCCACGATAAGCAAACTGATGCAGGCATATCATAACAATAATTCATATTTAGTGTTGGAAGGGTGGATGACCCGCCATTTTGCGTCACCTTCAGCTAAGAAAAAAAATAATACAAATTCCTGCATGGAGAGTAAACGTGATTGTCATTAACGACAGACACGATCTGGGGCATTAAAAAAATAAAGTAATAAAAAGAAAATAATAATACAACGCCATTTTAAATCTACAAAACACATAACATTTTGAAAACCGGTTTATCTTGCGAAAACTATTTGTAACAGAAAGAATAAATAATAGCATACTGTACTGCTATTCTGCTACCCCACAAATTCTTCACTAATCGTTATGCTTTAACGCTTAATCAACCTCGTTATTAGATTAGGTAACCCTGTAACTTTTGTCAGGTAGCTTCGTCACCTTCACCGCAAATGTCATCCCAGCCCGACTGAAACTGATGAAAGGAGTTTACTGTCGACCACTGAACTCAGGAAGCACACCGACATTTTAAAACTGTCCCGCATCTTACTATCACCTTTATCCACGACGACCTCGATCCAGAGACAAAGACAGGTAGAGAAAGAGAGAGTGGGGAGGAAAAGGAGGAGGAGAGAGATATGACTGTACACTCCGTCTCCCGTTTTCTACGTCAATACGAGAGGAAGCAGCTACGAGTAAGGAGAGCCGAGTAGATCTATATGTATATACTTTTTCTGTACAACCAGACTCGGCGACGTCTCACCTTTGATAAAGAGGAGGAGAGTGAGCTGACTGTACTCTCCGTCTCCCATTTTCTGCGTGAATACGAGAGGAAGCAGTCGCGAGTAAGGAGAGGGGAGAGGATCTACTTTTTCTAAGCCATCAGACTCAGCGCCGTCCCACCTATGCTTCCACTTGTAGCTTTATCTCGCCAGGTAAACGACCTATGCCGCGCAGATGCCACCGACAGCCTTCAGCGGTCAGACGTAAGAGCGAAGGGCACCGAGGACACGACGGGGGAGGCGTGAGAGGAGGACGGGAGCAGGGGAGGAAGTGGTAAAGATCTCTGGCCTCACAAAACTACAGCTTATAAACAAGTATAAATATCGGTGGTGACTGCACGCGCGCGGCACTACCTCCTGCACCACCACCTCCACCACTGCAGGATGAAGAACGTCACGGTGAGTACACCACCACCACCACTACCACCACCACCACCACTACCACCACCACCACAACAACAACAACCTCGACATAAGAACAACAACAACCTCAACATAAGAACAAAAACAAACAACAACAACAAATGTCTTACCCACCACCACCATCACCATAATAACAACAACAACAACAACAACAACAACAACAACAACAACACAAACAACAACAACAACAACAACAACAACAACAACAAACACCGCAAGCGAGCCACCATCAAACCCGGTTACGCCAACGGGCAATCGCAGTGGCCTTGTATGAAAGGCGCCATTGAAAATACTTTTTTGGAGCTAACTAGTTGCGGTCAGTGGTGACGGCCACCGGTGGCCTCGAGTGAAAGAGGCCTATGGGAGGTAATTAGTGGCGGCCAACAGTGGCGACCATCGGTGGCCTCGAGTGAAAGAGGCCTATGGGAGGTAATTAGTGGCGGCCAACAGTGGCGACCATCGGTGGCCTCGAGTGATAGACTACCCACATGCTGTCTTGAAGAGCACTAATCAACCCGGACTCTAGATTATCTCAAAGAGAATCAAAGATGAGCTCCGGGGGGCAGCAAGGCACAAGCAAGATGGCGCCACAATAAACACTTGCCTGCTCAATAAAGGGTTGGAGCCGACCAACAGGCCCCATCAGGAAGCCCTAACTAAACGAGAATAAAGTATAAAAAAACGTGCAACTCCCCCACAACAACAATAATATCCACAACCACCAACAATACAACAATAATAATCACAACCACCACCACCACCACCTCCACAACAACAACAACAACCGCCACAACAGCAATAACAACGTGCACCACAACCACCACAGTAATCTGCAGCCCACCACCACCACCACAACCATCGCCTCAGTGCCGCAGCCGTGAGAGGGTTTAGGGGGAAAAGACCCCGCCTAGGAGAAAATTTGCCCCTCCCCACCATGGGCTCCCATATAAGATGATGAGGGGAAAAATGGAATGTAGTTTAGAATATTGGATTACTATGTATGGACACTACCCTTCCACCTTCAACCAGCAGATAACTTGACCACGTGTGATAACCCTCATTCCACCCCAACCAACCCCACTCCCATCCCATCCACAACCACCACTTTCATCACACTGCTCATGACCACCACCACCACCGCCCCCACCACCACCACAACAACAATACCAACCACTACCACCACACCCTTCACCACCACCACCACACCGCTCTTCACCATCACCCACAGTCACCTAAATAGATCGATAAATATGTACATAGATAAATTTACAAATAAATAGATAAACTGGTAGATTGGTTGAGTGAGTGGTTGGCTGAGGAATAGTATGACTGACAAATAGATAGTATAATGACCTACAGTCTAACAGTCGTTCACATGCTGCCTCTCACTTCACCGCTGTCCTTGTCAACACTCCTCCTCCTCCTCCTCCTCCTCCTCTTCCCCCAACAGGTGTTGCTCCCCCTGGCCCTCGTGCTCGCCGCCGTCGCCGCCGCCCCTGAAGGATCCCCTGAGGTACGCTTCTTTTCCTGGTGGACACGGCCAGCCACGGTTTGGCCTTACACAGTCGTGGATGATTCAACGCAATGACGCAATAGACGGTATTGGCTATACACGCAGCGCCTCACGCGGCCACCCGAAGAACAGTTAGAGGTATTTTTTTCCTGGTAAACTTCGTTCTCTTCTCTATTTCGGAATTCCGGAATATAAGTTATTGGTTAGTGCTAAATGTCCAAACATGATACATGCTGATCAGGAAAAACATATTTTACACTTTTTAGGTTTGCGTCTATTTATGGAGTATACATATATATATATATATATATATATATATATATATATATATATATATATATATATATATATATATATATATATATATATATATATATATATATATATATGACCACTGAGCGCCGAATGTATGCGGGCCTGTGTCTACCTCATCAACAGCCCCGTACTGGCAACACGAGATGTTTCGTCTCCTGAATATTTCGTTCATGGCTTTATTTTACTTTCTAGTATCTCTAACACAATTTAATTAACTTGATGTTAGATGGGTATATTTCTGAAGGTGTGGTAATTTTGACTATTGGTCTTAAGTGTTTTACACACACGGTGCTGCGGTGGGCAACACCGAATCTGTAAAAAGTTGGTTGACAAAGGGTAAAGCGTTCCTGTTGTGAACTGATAGCCAATACGGTCTGTTCTTCAGGAGCTTAGACCAAATCAGATGAATGGTGGGATTGTCTTTGCTACGGTTCTCAGTGTTGTTGTTTTTTATATCAAGCTCAATGTGCCGGAAAGCTTTACTGAGTGGCGCTGGTGACCGGCCCCAGACGGTTAGTGGCGCGGGCGGATTCTCATTCTTAGTGATGCCGCAATGCACTTTATATGTACTATTCCTGCTGTTGTTGGATGTGTTGTTATTACTGTTCTTCTTTTGCATTTACTTTTATCATGAGGGTCAGTTCCTAACAGTCTTGCTGGTGTCTTGACGCGCTCACGCCAGACACCGGTGCGCCGCGATCACTGCATCCATTCGTCCGTGACCCGTTATACGTGACCGCGTTGGAATCTGTATTCTGTCCGTGTATTCGCGAGGTGTTAATCCCTAAGGCCAGTAATACGTTTACCAGTGAGAGACATGAGTGCTACACAGAGCCATCACTGTAGATATGAGCCGTAGTGTCATTCAGAGTTAAACAGAAAAAAAATACATCACAAAAAACAATCGTGTGTTGATTCAAAGAGCAAGACATTTTTCCTCTGTGGAATACAGAAGTGGATGTGGACAAGGATTAGGACAATTGAAAGCCAAGGCTAATAGCAAACTTTTCCCTTTCAGAGATCCTACGGCGCCTCACCTGAGTCTTACGAGTCAGAGGAACCCAAATACGAGTACAGCTACACGGTGAAGGATTACTACGGCAATGACTACGGCCACAAGGAACAGAGGGATGGCGACTACACGGAAGGGTCGTATTTCAACCACCTGCCCGACGGTCGCCTGCAGAGGGTAAGCTACGTTGTCGACGGGTACTCTGGCTTCTTGGCTGACGTGCAGTACGAGGGTGAGGCCCACTACGACTCCACCTCCAGAGAGTCCCAGGAGTCCTACTACAGACAAAGGAGAGGTTCCGGAGAATCCAGAGAGGAAGAAACCCAATCAGACTTAAGGCAAAGAGAAGAAAGCCCTAAGAAAAGCGATAGGAAAGTTGAATTTGATGGACGCAGCAGGCAAAAGGGTGAGTCCAGAGAATCTAGAAAGGAAAAAAATCAAGAATCGAGAAGAGATGAATCAAGGTCTGAGAGTGGTAACAGGGACTCGGTGAATGGTGGAGGCGATGGATTAGAGTTCAAGAGACCTAGTGAGCCCAGAAAGAAAGAAAATCATCAAGAATCAAAAGGAGGAGATGAATCAAGGTCTGAAGGCGGCAGCAGGGACTCGGTGAATGGTGGAGGCGATGGATCAGTGTTCAAAAGCCCAAGAGAGTCTATAGAGAAGGAAAACCAATCAGAATCTGGGCAAAACGAAGAGTCCGAGTCCGAGAGAAGCATCGAGGACTCTGTGTTCAATGGAAGCAAGAGACCAGTGTACTTCAGTCCAGTGGTAGACTTAGGACAGTCCCCGTTCAGCGTCAGTGAAGAGGACGGTGAAGACTCGAGGTCTTTGGACACCAGTGAACTTCTCAACTACAGGCCTCAGATCCGCTACCAGCCGAGTCAAGAAAGTTGATTGTACTTCCAGGCAGCCCACGAACAGAATTATAAACAAAGGACAGTAGAGACTGGCTTGATATGTTCCGGTGAGTTCTGCGCCAACTTCAGGGATCAGATCCACTATGAAACCAAATTGGTGAGTCCGTTGTGGCGTTGGCTCCCGCGGGTCCTCTCCTCCCCTCTGCTCCAAAGCAAGTATAGAGAGGTATCGTCACTCTCATAGAACGTGAAGAACCAAATTTTGAAATGAGCTTTTTTATTGGACCTCTCGGATGTTTTTTTATGTTATAAACTACTACAATTAAATAAAATAAGATGTGGATTTTTTGTTATATACCCTATGAAGCAATTGTCGGTGAATAAAAAAATAAAAATAGAAATGTTCGCGGCATCTCATCCTGGACGATGATTGGGTAGCGTCTCGATAAGTTCCGCCTCTTCCTCAAGTCTAATTAAGCCCCGCCCCATCCTCGTCTGCCCAAACCGACGACTTCACACACCTCATTCCCACCCTGTTTCCTGACCCCAACATTCATTTTTACGAAAAACTGAGACCACCATCATCTTCCTGAGAAAATTCTGCATCACATTAGCATAAAATTGTAACAATAATGTAGAATTCCACATAGGAAAATCAGAGTTAAGTAAACTATGGAGTAAACATTTTTTTGTACTTATTTCCCTTCAACTCCTTAGTACTCAGCTGGTTTTCGTCGCATCACTTTTTTTAAGCACAGATCCTAAATCTGTATGCTTTTCTGCTTCTGATGGTGTCTGGTTCGTCACGAGGTAAAAATATTCATAGGGTCAAAATCGCCTCCGAACATAACCCGCACCGTGACGTTATAGGGTGAAGGCCAGCTCAAGGTAACGAAGTGATTTTATTGAATATAAATTGTCCGTTATGTCAGAGAAATATAATAAGTTCTATGTTATTAATTTTCCTGTTTTTTTTTTTCCTAGTAGCCAGTTCATTAAGTCCTGGTTACTCTGCCCGAAAAATCTTTGTTACCCCAAATATGGGGGGGGCTGCACCCGCTCCAATCCCCCGACTCGTACGCCTATGGACGGAGTGCACTAAAAACGGACAGAGAGAAGCGGAGAGCGTTGGGGAAGACCTTTGTCCTGCTGTGGAGTAATCTGGCAGCTGATGATAGAGATGATTAAGCAATTTCTTCCTCCTCGGTATGTAAAGTTACCCAATGTATCTTTCAGTATGACAAGGGATGAGATAAGTAGCCATATTCTCAAACATTTCACACACACACACACACACACACACACACACACACACACACACACACACACACACACACACACACACACACACACACGCACACTTTGGATAAGGCTTTCGCAGAGGTTATTGATATTCCCATAAGCTTACAGTGAAAGTTTGACAAGGCTTCTGCACCATGAATGTAAAAAAACACTCATGAGAACCAGACTAGTCTCCTTTGTGGCTTCTGGTAAAATTTATTATGAGAGGCGAAAGCGTCTGAGATTACGGGCGCAGAACATGCACTAGAGTAGGAAGGAGCGCAAACAACAGACAAAAAGTGGAAAACGAAGGGGAGAGCTTTTGTCCTGCAGCGAGACCAACATGATTAATGATGATAATGATGATGATGATGATGATGAGCCGCTGTTTTCCTCGTCAATATGTGAGGGTTCAGCGCGTCTCTTCACACTTTACCTCCAACCTTTCGTAGAGTGAGTGACCTGCAAGAATCTCAAGTGGTCTACATTCCAAAAGTTTCCAGCTTCCCGCCATGCCAACTCGTCCGGCCGTCTTCCGTGTCCCGGCACTTTCTCCCGCCCGTCCTTTTCCTCCTGTACAGTCACTAACCTAATGTATCATGAGCAACGTCGTCTACAGAATATATAGCCCAGAATATATAAGAATAACCCTCTACAAAACATACTATAAGAATAACCCTCTACAGAATATATAAGATTATCCTGTCAGTTTCTCCACTTCTGTGTTGGTGGCTTAATTCAGACTGGCATGACTTCAGTATCTTCTTCCCAACGCTCTCTTTGTCCTTCTTCCCCTTTTTGGTGGTGCTGTTTTTCAATGATCTAAATATACGTGACTTTCTTTCATATTTCTGGTTCCGTTACGATGATTTCAGATTGGTATCACTGCAACATCTTCCCAGCGTTCTCTTCGTTCTTCATAATAATACGTTTTTACTAGACTAACACGTCACGCTGAGAGCAATGTTGTCCGTGGATTTTCTGCTTTTTACTGATCCAAGCACAGGTGACTTTTCTCTATTTCTGGTTCTGTTATGATGGTTTCAGACTGGCATCATTTTAATATCTTCTTCCCAACGCTCTCGTCTTGTCCTTCTTGTCCTTTTAGGTGTTTATTTTTCACTGATCTCAGCATGCGTGACTTTTTATATTTCTGGTTCTGTTACGATGGTTTCAGACTGGCATCTTCTTCCCAACGCTCTCGTCAATATGCTTCTAAATACCTGTAAGGTCCAAAGCCTAAAAAACGTGGGGGTAATGAGGGAAGACTCAGGCCCGTATTATCAGACGCTTTCAAATCTCACATCAACAATTTCCAAAGGCCGCAGTGGAGTTTAGTCGGATTGTCATGAGTGTTTTTTCACATTCATGCTACAGAAGAATGATCAAACTACCACCACTGTCATAAACTTACCCCTAGAAATACCTACAACCTCTACGAAAGCTTTGTCAAATATGGGTGTGTAAGCCCTGAAATGTTTGAGGATATGGACTTCAGACTCATCAAAAGCCACCTCGTTTCTGCTTCAAGTAAGAGAAAAAGTAATTCCCCACAACCTCTATGAAAGCTTTGTTAAATATGGGAGAGTAAGCCCTGAAATGTTTGAGGATATGGACTTCAGACTCACCAAAAGCCACCTCGTTTCTGCTTCAAGTAAGAGAAAAAGTAATTCCCCACAACCTCTATGAAAGCTTTGTTAAATATGGGAGTGTAAGCCTTGAAATGTTTGAGGATATGGACTTCAGACTCACCAAAAGCCACCTCGTTTCTGGTTCTAGTAAGAGAGAAAGTAATACAGCACAACCTCTATGAAAGCTTTGTTAAATATGGGTGTGTAAGCCCTGAAATGTTTGAGGATATGGACTTCAGACTCATCAAAAGCCACCTCGTTTCTGCTTCAAGTAAGAGAAAAAGTAATTCCCCACAACCTCTATGAAAGCTTTGTTAAATATGGGAGAGTAAGCCCTGAAATGTTTGAGGATATGGACTTCAGACTCACCAAAAGCCACCTCGTGTCTGCTTCTAGTAAGAGAGAAAAGTAATTCCCCACAACCTCTATGAAAGCTTTGTTAAATATGGGAGAGTAAGCCCTGAAATGTTTGAGGATATGGACTTCAGACTCACCAAAAGCCACCTCGTTTCTGGTTCTAGTAAGAGAGAAAGTAATACCCCACAACCTCTATGAAAGCTTTGTTAAATATGGGAGAGTAAGCCCTGAAATGTTTGAGGATATGGACTTCAGACTCATCAAAAGCCACCTCGTTTCTGCTTCAAGTAAGAGAAAAAGTAATTCCCCACAACCTCTATGAAAGCTTTGTTAAATATGGGAGAGTAAGCCCTGAAATGTTTGAGGATATGGACTTCAGACTCACCAAAAGCCACCTCGTTTCTGCTTCTAGTAAGAGAGAAAGTAATACCCCACAACCTCTATGAAAGCTTTGTTAAATATGGGAGTGTAAGCCCTGAAATGTTTGAGGATATGTGGTTCAGACTCACCAAAAGCCACCTCGTTTCTGGTTCTAGTAAGAGAGAAAGTAGTACCCCACAACCTCTATGAAAGCTTTGTTAAATATGGGAGTGTAAGCCCTGAAATGTTTGAGGATATGGACTTCAGACTCACCAAAAGCCACCTCGTTTCTGGTTCTAGTAAGAGAGAAAGTAATACAGCACAACCTCTATGAAAGCTTTGTTAAATATGGGAGAGTAAGCCCTGAAATGTTTGAGGATATGGACTTCAGACTCACCAAAAGCCACCTCGTTTCTGGTTCTAGTAAGAGAAAAAGTAATTCCCCACAACCTCTATGAAAGCTTTGTTTAATATGGGAGTGTAAGCCCTGAAATGTTTGAGGATATGGACTTCAAACTCACCAAAAGCCACCTCGTTTCTGCTTCTAGTAAGAGAGAAAGTAGTACCCCACAACCTCTATGAAAGCTTTGTTAAATATGGGTGTGTAAGCCCTGAAATGTTTGAGGATATGGACTTCAGACTCACCAAAAGCCACCTCGTTTCTGGTTCTAGTAAGAGAGAAAGTAATTCCCCACAACCTCTATGAAAGCTTTGTTAAATATGGGAGAGTAAGCCCTGAAATGTTTGAGGATATGGACTTCAGACTCACCAAAAGCCACCTCGTTTCTGGTTCTAGTAAGAGAGAAAGTAATTCCCCACAACCTCTATGAAAGCTTTGTTAAATATGGGTGTGTAAGCCCTGAAATGTTTGAGGATATGGACTTCAAACTCACCAAAAGCCACCTCGTTTCTGCTTCTAGTAAGAGAGAAAGTAGTACCCCACAACCTCTATGAAAGCTTTGTTAAATATGGGAGTGTAAGCCCTGAAATGTTTGAGGATATGGACTTCAGACTCACCAAAAGCCACCTCGTTTCTGCTTCTAGTAAGAGAGAAAGTAATTCCCCACAACCTCTATGAAAGCTTTGTTAAATATGGGAGTGTAAGCCCTGAAATGTTTGAGGATATGGACTTCAGACTCACCAAAAGCCACCTCGTTTCTGCTTCTAGTAAGAGAAAAAGTTATACCTCACAACCTCTATGAAAGCTTTGTTAAATATGGGTGTGTAAGCCCTGAAATGTTTGAGGATATGGACTTCAGACTCACCAAAAGCCACCTCGTTTCTGCTTCTAGTAAGAGAGAAAGTAATTCCCCACAACCTCTATGAAAGCTTTGTTAAATATGGGAGTGTAAGCCCTGAAATGTTTGAGGATATGGACTTCAGACTCACCAAAAGCCACCTCGTTTCTGCTTCAAGTAAGAGAAAAAGTAATTCCCCACAACCTCTATGAAAGCTTTGTTAAATATGGGAGTGTAAGCCCTGAAATGTTTGAGGATATGGACTTCAGACTCACCAAAAGCCACCTCGTTTCTGCTTCAAGTAAGATAGCGAGTAATACCGCACAACCTCTATGAAAGCTTTATCAAATACGGGAGTGTAAGCCCTGAAATGTTTGAGGATATAGACTTCAGACTCACAGGACGCAAGCTCATTTCTGCTTCAAATAAGAAAGAAAAAGTAAAGCGGAAATCTATAACTTGCTGTGGTTTACTGTGGCATTATTGTGAATTATTATGGCAAGATCACAGCCCATGACTGACTCCCAACGCATCAGTGCCATCCCGCTGGTGTCATCAGAAACGAAAGGAGGACGACGTACAATCCACAGATATTTGACTCATCAGAAAAAGCAAAACTGGATGACTAGTGTTCCGACAATCACCGCCCCCATCACCACTTTTGTACCATCACCGACACCTGGCAGGAAATAAAAGTTAGACCTACATTCTCCGGACACAAAATATAGCAGGCACAGACATTCAGTAAGGCACAAAAACCGAGGATGACAAGTCTGTTCCCCCGCCCAGCCAGGCACCACCCTCGCAACAACCGGTCACCCCCTCACACCGGCTGGCGGGTGACCGGTTGAGATTATCGCCAATCACTTTCACTGCTCAGCTTCCTTACATTTCGGAGGAGACTTGACAGGAGAGCATCCACCCCCTTCTCTTCTTGTCAGTAAAAAAGGAAGTAAGTATATATATACCGGCGGAGTCTGTCTTTCCAGCATAACCTCCTCCGCCGCCACTGCACAATGAACGCCAAGGTGAGCCCGGGAAATCATTACACAGCCTCCCCCTACACATCTGTCTCCACTCACAGCCATTTTTTTAACCTTTTCCTATTTCGACATTGCTTGTAATCAGGCCCAGGTAGTTCAACCATCCCTCACATGTCTTAGGGGGATAAGGTTGCTAGGCCTCTACAAGACTTTCAAAGGGGCATATTTTTAAACGTTTCAGGGCTCACAAACCCACATCTTCAACGTTTCAGGGCTGACACACCCACATCTTAAACGTTTCTGGGCTGACACACCCACATCTTAAACGTTTCTGGGCTCACACACCCACATCTTAAACGTTTCAGGGCTCACACACCCACATCTTAAACGTTTCAGGGCTCACACACCCACATCTTAAACGTTTCAGGGCTCACACACCCACATTTGATAAGGCTTTCGTAGGAGTTGTGGGTATTTCCATGGGTAGATTTATGACCCTGGTGGTAACATGACAAAGCTCCTGTACCATGAACGTGAAAAAACGCTCATGGGAACCTTTCTGATAACTTTTGTGGCATTTGGAAATATTTGTTGCGAGAGGAAGAAGCGTCTGAGAATGCCATCCTTAGCCTTCTCCGAGCACAGCATTCTTTGTGGTTAGCTCCAGCAGTCCGGCATCCCCTTGCATCTGATCACGGGGACGAGCCTACGAAGCTTCAACAGGAATAAGCCTTACCTATCACACCCTTATGTCTGGTCACTGGTATTCGGCTCATACTTTTCTACACGAGTAAGCCTGTCTTGGCATTGACCCTTTAGACATGGTTACAAGGACAAAACTCTTAGAGCAGTATTACTAAACATTTCGTCGCCCAAGAACACATATTTGACAAGGCTTTCGTAGGAGTTTTAGGCATTTCCAGGAGTAGTTTTATGAGCCTGGTGGTAGTTTGACCCTTCCTCAGAAGCATGAACCTAAAGAAACACTCATTAGAACCCGTCTGACCCCCTCTTTGACCCTTAGAAATAGTTGACGTGAGAAGCCAAAGTATCTTATAATACTGACCTTACACTTATACAAGAATTAACCTTTTTCGAGCTCTCCCTTAAGTCTGGTTACAGGGATAAAGCTCAAATACTTCTGTAAAACCGTTTTTAAGCACCCATTTATATCTGCTTACAAGGATCCAACATTTCTATCCTACATCCCTATCCTACGCTCCTATATGAGTACCCAATTTTAAGCACCCTTTAGGTCTGGTTAAAGGGACATAGCTGCTGGACATTTTCAACACTGAGGCCTATTCCAGCACCCTCCAAAACTGAGTCCAGCACCATATGATAAAAAATGCTGACTTTATAATCAGCATGCTGCCTCTAACGGTGTCTTGGTATCTCTTATCTATTTCTCTTAATTATCTATCTATTGATGATTAACGTCACATACTGCCATTTTAGGAGCAGCGAGTAGCGTTTTTTTTTATTATTATTGTTTCTTTTTTTGTGTGCCCTTGAGCTGTCTCCTTTGTTGTAAAAAAAAAAAAAAAAAAAAAATCATCTGTTTCTTGTACCTTCTGTTGGTTGGTTGACATTTACATACTCGGTTATCAATTTCTTCCGATTCTTCATACTGTCCTATCTATTTCTTTAACTTGACGTGTTGCTAATAAAACCTTCAAACTATCTATTTCTTCTACTCTCTGCTGGGTGGTTGACTTTTACATACTCAGTTGTCAATTTCTTCTGATTCTTCATACTGTTCTATCTATTTCTTTAACTTGGCGTGTTGATGATAAACTTTTCAAACAATATTTTTTTCGACCCTTTGCTGGTTGGTTGACTTTTACATACTCAGTCATCAATTTCTTCGGATTCTTCTATTTCTTTAACTTGGTGTTGATTATATACCTTTCAAACTATCTATTTATTCTACTCTCTGCTGGTTGGTTCACTTTTACATACTCAGTCATCAATTTCTTCGGATTCTTCTATTTCTTTAACTTGGTGTTGATTATATACCTTTCAAACTATCTATTTATTCTACTCTCTGCAGGTTGGTTCACTTTTACATACTCAGTCATCATTTTCTTCCGGTTAAATAACTGTTCCATCTATTTCTTTAACTTGACGTGCTGCTAACAAACCTTTCATACCCTTCTATTCTCCACTTTTTGTATGTTCACTTTCATAAACCTTGTGAACTATATCATATCTGCCCACTCATCCTATTCAGCTTTTTCTCTACTCCTACGTGCTGTTCATTAGCCTTTCTTACTCTTATTTATTACTTCAACTCTATTTCCTCCTGGTAAGTTATTCGCTCTCTTTTATCTATCTGTCTATCTTGATCCGGCCACTCAGCATGCTCATCTTTTTCCTTCTCTACGTGTTGTTCATTAATCTTTCATACTCTCTTATCTATTTCAACTTTATATTTGTTACTGGTAAATTCTTGGTTCTCCGTTCTCTCTCTCTCTCTCTCTCTCTCTCTCTCTCTCTCTCTCTCTCTCTCTCTCTCTCTCTCTCTCTCTCTCTCTCTCTCTCTCTCTCTCTCTCTCTCTCTCTCTCTCTCTCTCTCTCTCTCTCTCTCCCTCTCTCTCTCTCTCTCTCTTCCCCGTATTTTCCATAACTACAGTGGTTGTAATGTAGGGGATGTTCTATAACGCCCCTCTATCCTGCCTTTGCCTCCCGTTGCCTCTCCCTCACTAATCCTTCTCCTCCTCTCTCCCACACAGGTCCTTCTCCTCCTGGCTCTCGCCGCCGCCGTCGCCGCAGAGTCTCGTGAGGTAGGTGACAGTGCCGCGGCCCTATCACACATGTTAAGGCTTGACTGGAGTGCCTGAGGGTGATAGATGTAAACACTTGGTGGTGGGTCTCTGTAGTCAGCATGATACGTCTTTTATCGCTCTTTTGATGCTGTTTTTGTAAATGTGTGAACTGCATGTCTCCGCCCTTCCCACGGTTTCGCAACTCAAGACTTTCTACTCATACTCAAGCTCATCATTCTATGCTGTCCGACTTTCTAATGCAAGAGTTGATAAATATCTCCAGTCTTTCATCCATCTCACTGGTGGTAAACTCTAGAACAGTCTTCTTTCTCCTGTATTTTCACCTGTCAAGAAGGGAAGCATCGACACCTCTAGTATTACGCCAGAACCTTGTTTCCGGTAGCTTCTTCAGTCTTACTTTACGGGGGGCTCTTTCCTTCCTGGATAACTTCCTAATAATTGAAAATCTTCGTTCCTTCCACAGCAAACTTCTCTTTCCTTGCGGTCCTACGGCCGCCCCTCCTACGACCGCTCCTCCGAAGAATCCTACGGCCAATCCGATGAGTCCAGGGAGGCGAAGTACGAATTTAGTTACTCCGTCAAGGACTACTACGGTAACGACTACGGCCACCAGGAGAAGCGAGACGACGACTTGACGGAGGGCTTCTACTACAACCACCTGCCCGACGGCCGCCTGCAGAAAGTGACCTACTATGTGGACGGCGACTCCGGCTACGTGGCCGACGTCAGCTACGAGGGCGAGGCCCGGTATGATTCCGGGGAGTCCAGGGAGTACTACGGTCGACAGAACTCCGGCTCCCGGGAGTCCTACAGGCCGCCTTACGGCTCTAACGAGTCCAAGTAAAGTAAGCGTGGCTGGCTGCGGGCTGCGTCGGCTGGGCTGTGATGTGTCGAGGCTTGGCACAGCCGCCGCGACGCTGACGGCTGCTGCGCCAAGCCTGCTAGTCTCGCTTTCTGTGACACCATGTGTCTTCACCTCTTGCTTTGTTATAAGGTTTTGAATACTATTTTGATATAAGAAAATTAAGAAAAAAGACAAAAAGGGTTTATCTGAAAGTTGAGAAAACTACTTTACAATAAAAAAATAAAATATATAAAACGAAATTCTGTTGTTGTTGTTTTTTTCTTATCTACGCCGCAGCATTAGGCTGAGAAGACAAACAACTTTGACACAGAAAAAAGAACGAGTTTGGGTTGTTTTCTCCGGTAACAGTTGTGGCGGCGGAATAAAGGCCAATAATGTGCTTGTCTGCCATAATACACCTCCGCATACGAGGCACCGAGGAGGAGGTCCTTTGTGGAGAACGGAGATAACACCTTTCCATAAGAGGATGGGGCAGCACACACATTTCCCCAGCGACAGGCAACACACACTCCACCCCGCCCCACCCCGCCCTGCTCCACTTCCACTCTCACACCGCACATCACTCGCCGCTGAGAAAGTTATAAGAGGGAGGCCGCGGCACCTCTTACCTCCTCTTACCTCCGAACCCGGGTTATGTGGGGCGACCTGACTCACTGACGGACTGCCTGTTGTGGAGGGTGAAAGAGGCGACTTGCAGAGACTGAACTGAGATGACTGATTCTGTTTGTGGTGACTGACGTGTTGGCTTGGTTGTGTTATGTTAAGGTGAGGATAACGCACGAATGAGGTAGGTGTAATGAGAGAGAGAGAGAGAGAGAGAGGGGGGGGGGATAAAGAAAATAGAAACGAACAAAGAAAGAAAAAAAGAAAAAGAAAGAGACAAATAAAACAAAAAACAAAAAAAACAGAAACGACGAAAGAAAGAAAGACGGAGACAAAGAAAGAAACAAGAAAGAGAGTACATATTTGTTTCCCTTTCGACTCACTTCCTTATAAACGCCAAAAAAGTCACAGCACAATAATAAGGAACAACACAAGCACAGGGAACTTTCACACTCACCGAGATTCATCCCTCTGGCGGCCATCACTGGAACCAACCTTGATCGCTACATTTTTGGTTGCTTCCTTATGCTGCTAATCTTCTGTTCTCTTTATAGAAGCAACGTGTTTCAGTTTCTGTTTTTTGTTTCTTGCGAGTGTGTGTTTATTTCTTGGTCTGTTTCATTCACGGTAAAACAGTCTCCCGTCCTCTCCTTTCTGTGCTTCTGCAATTAATACAAGAATGATGCTTGCTGTAAATATATGTATCATTCAATAAATCATTCAGTTTAAATATACTTTTCTTATAATGGTTACCTCAACCCGTACTCATAATAATACATGACTATCCACCATTTTAAATACATATATATATAATCCTAAACGTAATAATTATAAGATGAGGATATCATATATTTCACATGCTATTATCTGTAAATTGTGCAAATGTACACTTGATCATATAAATGTCAAATCAAATCAAACTCTATTTACCTTAAGTTCAAACTTATCTCTTATTGCTCTTAACAACTTGCGTCTAATTTATTTGCTCCACACCTGAGTCCCGCCACGCTTCTGGTTTTACATAGCACACACCTGTAAAATGAGATAAACAGAAACAGTCAGTCAATTAGAAAACTAAAAATACAAATAAAAACGCAAAATATTAATAAGAAAATATGAAAACCGACAAAAAATAATACCTGTAAAGAGACAAAGACAAATAGTTAATCAATAAGACAACATAAAAAAAACATATGAAAATCAAAATAATAATAAGAAAATAATGAAACGTGACAAATAATAAACACCTGTAAAAAGACAAAGACAAATAGTTAATCAATAAGAAAACATAAAAACATAATTATAATAAACGTCAAATAATAATTAGAAAAACATAAATAGTGACAAATCAATCATACCTTTAAAAACGAACATGATGAATCAATGAAGCATAAAATATACAATAAACGCAAAAATAATAAGAAGAAATTCATGAAAACAGTTAAAAGAAATAGTAAGTACCTGAAAAAAAGCATAAAAAACGGAAATAGAAAAGTAAAAAATAAATATAAAAACAGGCAAGTCAAAAACATGAAACAATAATAAAATAAATGATAAAAACAAAGACAGCCACTAGCAACACTGAGCCCACGCGTGTCGCCTGCCAAAATACACTGATGGCAACACTGGCAAGACAAACACCATACGTCAAGTTGAAGGAGACGAGAAATAAAGAACAACAACAATGATAACAACAACAACAACAACAAAAATTACACCTCTCAGTCTTCCATCCCACATAAAACAAAACAAAAATAAGAATCACAATTTATTACACGGGACGAGAAACACATCACATTAAAACAACAACAACAACAACAACAACAACAATACACTCCTTGGTCTTTTGTCTCCTTCAGTAATAAATAAAGAAAAAAGGAAATTACACTTTATTACACGAAGACGAGAAACGCAGGTAAAAAAAAAAATCACCTTTATTACACGACAGAGAGAGAGAGAGAGAGAGAGAGAGAGAGAGAGAGAGAGAGAGAAGGGACTAATGCCTTTTTTTTTAATGCCTGCACGGCGTGGTTGAGCAAGCGACCTGTTCAAGTGAAAGTGATCTCGTTAGTGTGTGTATGTGTGTGTGTGTGTGTGTGTTGGGTATACCTCTCTCTCTCTCTCTCTCTCTCTCTCTCTCTCTCTCTCTCTCTCTCTCTCTCTCTCTCTCTCTCTCTCTCTCTCTCTCTCTCTCTCTCTCTCTCTCTGATACACACACACACACACACACACACACACACACACACACACGCAAACAAAGCAACAAGAAAGAAAACCAAACAACAAAACAAACAAACGAACAAACTGTGCGGAAGAAAGAAAATGACAGAAAAGACAAGAGAGGAAAGGAAATAAAGGGAAAGAAGAGAAAAGAAGGAAAGACTAAAAGCAAATCAAGAGAAAGGGAAAGGAGGTACGAACATATGCACCTCGTTTGACCTTGGGGAAGTGTGTGTACCAAGGTCGTGTGTGTGTGTGTGTGTGTGTGTGTGTGTGTGTGTGTGTGTGTGTGTGACGCCCAAAACTCCTCCCACAGACTCCTCCTCCTCCTCCTCCTCTTCCACTTGCATTCCTCCACCCGTTTTTTTTTTCTCCTCCATTTCCAGTCCACATCTCCTTCCCTCTTTCCTCTTCCCCTCCCTTCTCTCCTCTCTTCCTCCTCCATTTCCTTCCTTCCTTCCCTCCTTTTCCTCCTCCCTGACCTTTTCTTTTTCTCGTCCCCTCTATCTGAGTTCTCCACCCTTCCTTCCTCCCTCCCTTTCCTCCTCCTTTCTTTTCCTCCCGCTTCTGTTATTCATTTCACAGTTTCCTTTCTTCCTTCTTATCTTCTCTCTCTTATCTCCTTCCTCTCCTCTCCCTTCAGTCTTTCCTCCCTTCTCCTACTCCTTCCTTCCTTCGCATCTTCTCTCCCTATCTACATCATCCTCTTTCTTCTCTCCTTCCTCTCCCCTCCCTTCTACCTTTCCTCCCTTCTCTCCATCTCCTTCTTCCTTCCTTCGTATCTTCTCTCCTTCCTCTCCTCTCCCTTCTACTTTTCCTCCTTTCTCTCCATCTACTTCTTCCTTCCTTCGTATCTTCTCTCCTTCCTCTCCTCTCCCTTGTACCTTTCCTCCCTTCTTTCCATCTCCTTCTTCTTCCTTCCTTCGTATCTTCTCTCCATGTTTACATTATCCTCTTTCTTCTCTCCTCCCTCTCCTCTCCCTTCTGTCTTTCCTCCCTTCTCTCCCTCCCCTTCTCCCTTTCTCCTCTTCCGATCCTCTCTACAAAATCTCTCCTGCCCTTCTTCCATCACTTCTTCCTCCTCTCTCCATCAGTCTTCTCTCCCTCCCTCCCTCCCTCATCTACATACCCTCCTGTCCATCTCCATTACTCCTCTTTTCTCTCCCCCCTCCACCTTTCCTCTGTCTCCCTCCCTTGCCTTTCCTCCCTTCCCTCTGTACATGTAACCTTCCCTCCCTTCCCTCCCTCCTCCTCCATGTATTTTTTTCATCTCTCACTCTCTCTTCCTTTCCTTCCCTTCCTTATTGCAACACATGACAAGGTAAGGGTGTGTAGGAGGAGGAGGAGGAGGAGGAGGAGGAATGCTGGACGGATGTGGGGCAGGAAAAATGAGAGAAATAAGAAAGGCGTAAAGAAAATGGGACGAGACAAGAGAGAGAGAGAGAGAGAGAGAGAGAGAGAGAGAGAGAGAGAGAGAGAGAGAGAGAGAGAGAGAGAGAGAGAGAGAGAGAGAGAGAGAGACTAATAAATGAATGGAATAAACTTGGTGTGTAAACGCTGATAAGGAATGATAAGTTTATGTAATTAATTTTTTTACCATTAATATTCTTGCTTTGTGTTTGGTACGAATTTTTAAGTGATTTATTTTCAGCATAAGTTTTTTTGTCGGTAACTATTTATAAAACTGCCTCGTGCATGTGACTTCTTGCAGGAGCTGAGCAAATAAACAAAAAGAAGAAGAATCAGTCGCTGCGTTGATAGACAAAACTGTGAGGTAGAAGGTAATTTGACTCTCCTAAAAAAAAAAATATATGATAACAAAAGCGAATATAAGTGGAAGGGTCACTCGGCCAGGTCTCCTCTTTATCCCCTCAAGTTAAATCCGTTCTGCTTCCTTTCTTTGAGCGTTGGAACACTTTTTTATGAAGGTAATTTGATTCTCTTAAAAAAACAAACATATGATAACAAAAGCGAATATACGTGGAAGGGTCACTCGGCCAGGTCTCCTCTTTATCCCCTCAACTTAAATCCGTTCTGCTTCCTTTCTTTGAGCGTTGGAACACTTTTTTATGAAGGTAATTTGATTCTCCTAAAAAAAAACCATGATAACAAAAGCGAATATAAGTGGAAGGGTCACTCGGCCAGGTCTCCTCTTTATCCCCTCAAGTTAAATCCGTTCTGCTTCCTTTCTTTGAGCGATGGAACACTTTTTTTATGAAGGTAATTTGATTCTCCTAAAAAAAAAAAACCTATGATAACAAAAGCGAATATACGTGGAAGGGTCACTCTACCAGGTTTCCTCTTTATCCCCTCAAGTTAAATCCGTTCTGCTTCCTTTCTTTGAGCGATGGAACACTTTTTTATGAAGGTAATTTGATTCTCCTAAAAAAATAAACATATGATAACAAAAGCGAATATAAGTGGAAGGGTCACTCGGCCAGGTCTCCTCTTTATCCCCTCAAGTTAAATCCGTTCTGCTTCCTTCCTTTGAGCGTTGGAACACTTTTTTTATGAAGGTAATTTGATTCTCCTAAAAAAATAAACATATGATAACAAAAGCGAATATAAGTGGAAGGGTCACTCGGCCAGGTCTCCTCTTTATCCCCTCAAGTTAAATCCGTTCTGCTTCCTTCCTTTGAGCGTTGGAGCACTTTTTATCACGGCCGCCACTATAAATAAAATACGCCTGTGCCACTATAGGACTGGGGCCATCCGGGAGGCCCTTCAAGACTGTCTACCACCACTACAGGGAGCACCTAAAAAGATAAATGAAAGCAATGAACAAGTAATTGACTGATTGATTGACTGACTGACTGATTGATGTATGTGACCATGGCGGCGCACTCGTATGGTCAAATGTCTCCGAATAAACCATTTATAAGGACTGACTACACAACTAACGTATATAATTGAAGGAGAGGTAAAAAGAATTGAGATTATTATTTTGACTATTATTTTTTGTCAAGAGTACAGCAAGAAGAGAGAGAGAGAGAGAGAGATGGAGGAAGGAGGGAGGGAGGGAGGAAAGGAGGGAGGAAACGTTATATATGTAGAAGGAAGGTACAGTTGGGGGGAGGAGGAAAGACAATGTGAATGTATATCTCTGTCCCACCACTTCTATAATTAATTAAAAAATATAATCATCTAAATTATCTCGTCCTCTTCCTCCTCCTCACACATTGCTTTCACTTTCATTCTCTCTCTCTCTCTCTCTCTCTCTCTCTCTCTCTCTCTCTCTCTCTCTCTCTCTCTCTCTCTCTCTCTCTCTCTCTCTCTCTCTCTCATCTCAGGTGTTTGGGGGATGCTGTACAGGCGGCTTATAGCGTCGGCACTCCTCCCTCTCTACCTGATTCGCCTCATATAATAATAATAATAATAATAATAATAATAATAATAATAATAATAATAATAATAATAATAATAATAATAATAATAATAGCTGTATGGTGTTAGTTCGTTAATTGTTCTGATGTAGTTGTTTATTGGGCACCTGTCTTAAGTCTTGCCCCATCCCCCCCTCACACACACACACACACACACACACACACACACACCTTTCTCTCGTAAACACACACAAATACGCCACTGTGTTGTAACAAGCTGCACTTTGTTTGTGAGGGAGGTGTAGTGAAAGGAAGTTATGCATACAAACAGAGGGAGAAAGACAATAAAAAGAAGTCGCCAGGTCTAAAGAGAAAAATAAAGTTCATGCAGACACAGATGCGGCGAGTAAATGTTAAAGGGAAATGCATGATATGAACAGCGAACTGGTTTTGACACTCCCTCGGAAATATCAGAAAACTTTTAAATCGACCTAAATAATGCCTTTCTTCTTCGCTCAGGAGTAATAATAATAATAATAATAATAATAATAATAATAATAATAATAATAATAATAATGACAAAAATAATAATAGTAATGATCTCAGTAATAATAGTAGTAAAAGTAGTAGTAGTAGTAGTAGTAGTAGTAGTAGTAGTAGTAGTAGTAGTAGTAGTAGTAGTAGTAGTAGTAGGAATAAAAATAACAAGACGCAAAAATATATGAATAAAAAAATAAAAATCATTATGGAATTAAGAAAGAATGAAAATAATACATCAAAAGAATCTCTCTCTCTCTCTCTCTCTCTCTCTCTCTCTCTCTCTCTCTCTCTCTCTCTCTCTCTCTCTCTCTCTCTCTCTCTCTCTCTCTCTCTCTCTCTCTCTCTCTCTCTCTCTCTCTCTCTCTCTCTCTCTCTCTCTCTCTCTCTCTCTCTCTCTCTCTCTCTCTCTCTCTCTCTCTCTCTCTCTCTCTCTCAGAACGTAAACTGACAAGGCAACTCTAGGGTAAAAACGATGTTGGATTCGCAAACAGACAGACAAACAGACAGATACAGACAGAAGAAGAAACTCATATGAAAATCCATCAAATCGATTATCCTCATAGGGAAAAATTATGCCCCGAGATATTTATTTTCCGTTTGATAGCAAATTAGTCACGCACTCAGCTGAAAACATTAACACTACGGCTGACACGACTGGTAACGATAATCAGTAAAGAGCCTTGAAGCACAGATAGATAGATACAGACATAAATGGATAGATATAGATAAATAGATACAGATAAACAGATAAATGGATAGATAGACAGAGAGAAAGATAGATGGATAGATTGATAAGCTAGGTAATGCAGTCTACAAAATACATAAAAAGAAATTACATATTATATTAGTCTTCTATGAGTCAGAATTTTATCCTAATCAGATATTAACAAAAGCATCAAGTGTCTATTTATTTATTATAAGAGACACGTCATCGCCCCCACCAAGCAACCCGGGACTCTGCATATTCTAAAAAATTTCGGGGCTTACACACCCACGCTGGATAAGGCTTTCGAAGAGGTTGTGAGTATTTCCATGGGTAGTTTCATGAGTCTAGTGATAGTTTGACAAGGCTTCTGCACCATGAATGTGAAAACGCTCATGAAAACCCAACTAATCTCCTTCGCGGCCTTTGTGAAATATTTGTTAAGAGAGCCGAAAGCAACTGAGAATACATGTCTGAACCCATATTCTCAAGTAGTTCGGGGCTTTCACACCCACGCTGGATAAGGCTTTCGAAGAGGTTGTGAGCATTTCCTTGGGTACTTTCATGAGTCTAGTGATAGTTTGACAAGGCTTCTGCACCATGAATGTGAAAAAACACTCCTGAGAACCTGAATAATCTCTCTTGTGGCATTTGGAAGTATCTATCGAGAGAGTTGGAGTCTGAGAGAACGGACGTATACCCGGGCAAACCTTGATCCGTTTTCTGTTCATTCCTCTCGACCCCTAACCACGCTGACGCTAACTGATGTGAAGGTGGCCGTGGCTGACGTTAACGAGAGACAGCACTTACCTACGCCCTCTCCTAACACGTACACGCCCTTCTCTACACGGCCTTGTCACTCTCCTAAGCCTACGGAACACCATTTCACTGTCTCTCTTAACTTTGAAAGGTAAACTCTGATATTTATTTGTTTTAACGAAGATAACAAGATACAATAAGTAGAACATAATCATATACGCCTTAAGTCACCATTTTCAGTTTTAAAGAAGTTGAAGTAAATGTAAATCACACTTAAATTATATCACTACATTTTTGTTTGTTTGTTTTGTTGTATATGTTTTTGTTGTTTTGTTGTTTGTTTTTCTAGTGTAAAAAAATGGTCTCCAGGGTCATTTTGTTGTTGTTGTTGTTGTGAAAGGAAGAGTTGTAAATTAGGTTAAGTGGCGTTATGGTGGTGATGGTGAGGGTGGTGGTGAGGATGATAGTATTAGTGGAGGTGGTGATAATGATGGTGGTGATGATAGTGGTGATATTAGTGGTGGTGGTGGTGAGACTGGTGTTGGTGGCGGAGGTGACGAAGCTCAGGGTGGAGGACAATGATTGGGTAGTGGTGGTGGTGGTCGGGGTAGGAGGCGATGGTGGTGGTAGTGAGGATTAACAAGGGTGGTAGAGGTGGTGTTTGAGGTTCTGACTGGGGTGGTGGTGGTGATGGTGGTGATGTGGATGATGATGATGATGATGATGGTGGTGGTGGTGGTGGTGGTGATGGTGGTGGTGGTGGTGGTGGTCCGATGATTCTTTGCTCCAGTTCTCAGCATATGACCTGCTGGGGCCGCCATTGCTCGTGCAACACACCACTCTGCCCCCCCCTCTCCCCCTTCTCCCCTCCCCTGCCCTGCCCTGCCCTGCCCTGCCCTGCCTAAACTCCCCTCCACCACCCTCCCCTCCCCTCTCCTCTCCTCCCCTTCCCTCTCTTGCCCTTCCCTTCCCTCCCCAGCCTTCTTTCAACTACCCTACCCTTCCCTCCTCTCTCCTTTCCCACACTACCCTACCCTCCCCTCCCTCCCTTCCCTCCCCTTCCTATACCTTCCCTCCCCTTCCCTCTCCTGCCCTTCCCTCCCCTCCCCATCCCTCTCTCACAGTACCCTCCCCTTCCCTCCCCTCTTCTCTCCCACACTACCCTACCCTCCCCTCCCTTCCCCCCCTCTCCTCGTCCCATCCCTCCCCTGCCCTGCCCTTCCTATACCTTCACTTCCGTCCCCTCCCATCCCATCCCTATTCTCCCCTGCTCTGTCCTCTACTCCCCGCTCTCCCCCTCCCCTGCAATCCCGCCCCCTCCCTCCCCTCTCCTGCTTGCCCTGTTTTGGCCAGTCATCGGGCACAGCAAAAACAACAAAGGCCTTAACTAACTGGTACTTTTACTTTCATCTTTCTCCTCTTCTTTTTGTTTTGTTTTTGTTTTTATCAGTCTTCTTCTTTTCGCCTTTTTCTTTCATTCTTTCTTTTTTCTGGTAATCTATTCATTGTTTTATTTGTTTCCTTCTACTAATCTTTTTGTTTTCTTTTTCTTTCTTTTTTCTCTTCTTATTTTTCTTGCTTCTTTTCCTTCTTTCCTTCTTCTTTTTTCCTTCTTTCTTTTTTATGCTAATCATCCATTCCTTAATAACAAGTTTATATGTTGGGTAGGCGGTGACAGAGTGGTTAGCGTGCGGGCCCCATATTCACCGCGTGATGGACGACGCGTGTTTGAATCCGCCGCTACCACCTGAGATTTTTCAGTCACCGCCGAGTGGCTTAAAACTACCCACATGCTGTCCTGAAGACCACCCATCAACCCGGACTCTAGAGGAAACCGTCCAAGTGAATCAAGAACGAGCTCCGGGGGGCAGAATCAGCCAAGAAAAGATGGCGCCACTATAAACACTTGCCTGCGCCATGACGAGCTGGGGCCGACTACCAATCAAGCCCCTCAAGAAACTTCCTTTTTCTTTCTTTATCTTTTCTTTCTTTTAATCCCTCTTTGTCGTCTCCCCCATTTTTTTTATTGATCTGTTCAGTTCTTTTTTTTATTCTTTTCTTTTTCTTCTTCAAACCCCATTTTTCTTCCAATTCTGAGCTTTCATTATCATTCATTCTTTTTTTTATTCTTTTCTTTTTCTTCTTCAAACCCCATTTTTCTTCCAGTTCTGAGCTTTTATTATCATTCATTCTTTTTTTTTATTCTTTTCCTTTTCTTCTTCAAACCCAATTTTTCTTCCAGTTCTGAGCTTTCATTATCATTCATTCTCTTTTTCTTTTATTCTTTTCCTTTTCTTCTTCAAACCCCATTTTTCTTCCAGTTCTGAGCTTTTATTTTCATTCATTCTCTTTTTCTTTTATTCTTTTCTTTTTCTTCTTCAAACCCCATTTTTCTTCCAGTTCTGAGCTTTCATTATCATTCATTCTCTTTTTCTTTTCTTCTTTTCTTTTTCTTCTTCAAACCCCATTTTTCTTCCAGTTCTGAGCTTTTATTTTCATTCATTCTCTTTTTCTTTCAATCTTTTCTTTTTCTTCTTCAAACCCCATTTTTCTTCCAGTTCTGAGCTTTCATTATCATTCATTCTTTTTTTTTATTCTTTTCCTTTTCTTCTTCAAACCCAATTTTTCTTCCAGTTCTGAGCTTTTATTTTCATTCATTCTCTTTTTCTTTTAATCTTTTCTTTTTCTTCTTCAAACCCCATTTTTCTTCCAATTCTGAGCTTTCATTATCATTCATTCTTTTTTTTATTCTTTTCTTTTTCTTCTTCAAACCACATTTTTCTTCCAATTCTGAGCTTTCATTATCATTCATTCTTTTTTTTATTCTTTTCTTTTTCTTCTTCAAACCCCATTTTTCTTCCAATTCTGAGCTTTCATTATCATTCATTCCCTTTTTCTTTCATTCTTTTCTTTTTCTTCTTCAAACCCCATTTTTTTTCCAATTCTGAGCTTTTATCATTCATTCTCTTTTTCTTTTAATCTTTTCTTTTTCTTCTTGAAACCCCATTTTTCTTCCAATTCTGAGCTTTCATTATCATTCATTCTCTTTTTCTTTTATTCTTTTCTTTTTCTTCTTCAAACCCCATTTTTCTTCCAATTCTGAGCTTTCATTATCATTCATCCTCTTTTTCTTTTATTCTTTTCTTTTTCTTCTTCAAACCCCATTTTTCTTCCAGTTCTGAGCTTTCATTATCATTCATTCTCTTTTTCTTTTATTCTTTCTTTTTCTTCTTCAAACCCCATTTTTCTTCCAGTTCTGAGCTTTCATTATCATTCATTCGCCTTTTCTTTTAATCTTTTCTTTTTCTTCTTCAAACCCCATTTTTCTTCCAATTCTAAGCTTTCATTATCATTCATTCTCTTTTTCTTTCAATCTTTTCTTTTTCTTCTTCAAACCCCATTTTTCTTCCAGTTCTGAGCTTTTATTATCATTCAGTCTCTTTTTTTCTTTTCTTTTTCTTCTTCAAACCCCATTTTTCTTCCAATTCTGAGCTTTCATTATCATTCATTCTCTTTTTCTTTTATTCTTTCTTTTTCTTCTTCAAACCCCATTTTTCTTCCAATTCTGAGCTTTCATTATCATTCATTCTCTTTTTCTTTTATTCTTTTCCTTTTCTTCTTCAAACCCCATTTTTCTTCCAATTCTGAGCTTTCATTATCATTCATTCTTTTTTTTTATTCTTTTCTTTTTCTTCTTCAAACCCCATTTTTCTTCCAATTCTGAGCTTTCATTATCATTCATTCTTTTTTTTATTCTTTTCTTTTTCTTCTTCAAACCCCATTTTTCTTCCAATTCTGAGCTTTCATTATCATTCATTCTTTTTTTTATTCTTTTCTTTTTCTTCTTCAAACCCAATTTTTCTTCCAATTCTGAGCTTTCATTATCATTCATTCTTTTTTTTATTCTTTTCTTTTTCTTCTTCAAACCCCATTTTTCTTCCAATTCTGAGCTTTCACTATCATTCATTCTTTTTTTTATTCTTTTCTTTTTCTTCTTCAAACCCCATTTTTCTTCCAATTCTGAGCTTTCATTATCATTCATTCTTTTTTTTATTCTTTTCTTTTTCTTCTTCAAACCCCATTTTTCTTCCAATTCTGAGCTTTCATTATCATTCATTCTCTTTTTCTTTCTTTTTCGTCTAATCATCTTTCTTCATCTCCATTCAGTTGCCGGTTTAATTCCTTTTTTTTTCTTACTATTTACTCGCTTCTCATCTTCCATTCTTCTTCTATTCATCTTCTGACCTCCTATCCACATAAGCGCTTTTTATAACTTTCCTGACCTACTTTCGATTCTATTTGCACGATAATTAGAAGACAAACGTAAGAAAACAAAACGATACATACGTGAAGGAAATATGAACGGCAACAACACAGTAAAGATTTAGAGGTAACAGGCTCATTATCTTCTTTAAAATCCATAACATCGAAACTAAGAAGCAACGGTATTCAGGAGTAAGCAGGAAGCCCTTTATCACAGCTTTCCATCACACTGTAACTCTCTGTGGGCCAAATTTTTAAACACTTCGGCGCCCACGTACACACATTTGACAAGACTTTCGTAGGACTTCTGAGTATTTCCATATGTAGTTCTATATCTTTCTTACCTTTATTCCTCTACCTCTCTCTTCTTATACTTCTTCGTTTTCTTCTTCTTTTCTGGTAGCTTGACCCTTTTTCTGCACCATGAACCCAAAAAGACACTCACTGGAGCCCGACTGGTCTTTTCGGCTTAGTCCGTCTATTTTAATAAGCTCTCGCAGTTGTCGGAGTTTCCATGGGTGGTTTCCTGAGCCTGGCGGTAGTTTTGCAAGGCCTCCGCGCTGTGAACGGGACAAACACTCATGATAACCCGATGTAGCTCCTCTCTGGCTTTGAAAAACGTTCCTAACAAGAGCCCCGAACGTTTGATAATACGTGTGAGAAAATCGACCTGTGCCTTCCACCTTTCTTTCTCTTCCCAATGTACGGACTCGCAAGTGCCTCTCCATAGTTTCCAGAGTATTGGGTTCACGCTGGTTTATTCTCACGATTTGGGTTCGGCATCTTTTCAGCAAGGAGATGTAAACGAGGTGAGAGGTAGAGTTGAATAGACAGGGCGTGGCGAGGGAGGCGGGAAGTGCATATTGGTGTAGAGTGGAGAAGGTGAAGGAAGCGAGGGAGGAAAGAGAAAGCGTGAGGGAAGAAGTGGAAGCGGGGCCTTTCCGAGGGCGTGGCGCGTCCCGACTCAGATGGAAAAAGGGAAAATATAAATAATCCAGGTAATTATGAAATGTGTACACAGTGAGGCAAACTTACACACACACACACACACACACACACACACACACACACAGATGGAAAATTTAATCTTTCTTCTTTCTTTCTTTTCTTTTCTTTTCTTTCTTTCCTTTCCTTCTTTTCTCTTTTTTTCCTTTTCCTTTCTTTTTTTCTCTTATTTCAACTCTCTCTCTCTCTCTCTCTCTCTCTCTCTCTCTCTCTCTCTCTCTCTCTCTCTCTCTCTCTCTCTCTCTCTCTCTCTCTCTCTCTCTCTCTCTCTCTCTCTCTCTCTCTCTCTCTCTCTCTCTCTCTCTCTCTCTCTCTCTCTCTCTCTCTCTCTCTCTCTCTCTCTCTCTCTTGACCACCTACACCTGCCCACCTTGCCCTACCTGTCTGAATCACGGTCACTCACGCTTCGCCAGGTATCACCCCGCCCCAACAGGTAACACTTGCTAGCCTTGCATAACCACACCTTCCAAGTCCCCGCCTCATATCAACCTATCTCTTTCCTCTTCAGCATAGTGGCGTGAGGGACTGCCAGCCACTGGATCAACTGGGGGGGGGGGGGGGGTCATGCGTGAGGGGGTCAGGAGGAGCATGTTCGGAAGGGGTGGGGTGGCGAGGCAGGAGAGGAAAGAAGCCTGTGGAGGTCAGTTGGCTCACGGCGGACTCTTGTGTTGGCCGTACCTGTTGTCTTGCTTGGTGTGAGGGGGTGGGGGTGGGGGGGGTGGGGGGGGAAGGGGGGAAGAGTAATAGCCTTCACTCATGTATGCCCCATTTTCTTCTTTTTCTTTCTTTTTTCATTCTTTTCTTTCCTTCTTTCTTACCCTCATTATCTTTCACGCCTCCTTATATTTCTTTTTTTCTTCTTTCTTTCGGTCTCATGCGTCCTTTTCTTTCTTTGTTTCTGTATTTCTTTTTTTTTCTTTTTTCCCTTCTCTTTCTCGTCTGTTCTTTCTTTTTCTTTGTCTTTCTCTCTTTCTTCCTTCCTTTCTCTCTCTCTCTCTCTCTCTCTCTCTCTCTCTCTCTCTCTCTCTCTCTCTCTCTCTCTCTCTCTCTCTCTCTCTCTCTCTCTCTCTCTCTCTCTCTCTCTCTCTCTCTCTCTCTCATCCCTCCGCTTCCTTACTTCCCTCTATTTCCTTTCCTTTTTCTTCCTCTACCTTCTTCTCTCTCTACTTGCCTCCCTTTCTCTTTTTTTCTCTCCACCTTCATCTCTTTCTATTCTGTTTTTCCTCCATACTCCCTCTCTTCATGCCTTTCCTCTCTTTCATTTACTTTCCTCTCTCTCTCTCTCTCTCTCTCTCTCTCTCTCTCTCTCTCTCTCTCTCTCTCTCTCTCTCTCTCTCTCTCTCTCTCTCTCTCTCTCTCTCTCTCTCTGCATTCTTCCCTACCCTTCCCTTCCCTTCCCTTCCCCTCCCCTCCCTTCCCTTCCCTTCCCTTCCCCTCCCCTCACCTTTCCACCCTTCCCCTCCTTTCCCTCCCCCCCCTCACCTTCTCACCCTTCCCCTCCCCTCCACTTCCTTCCCTTCCCTTCCCTCCCCTCCCCTCACCGTCCCACACTTCCCCACCTTCCCCGCCCCTCCCCTTCCTTTCCCTTCCCTCAACCTTGACACTGACTCGCCTCCCTGTTGCTTTTCCTCTCATTATTTTCTTTATTAACTCCTGGGTTCACTCCTGTCATGTTTACCTTGCTTTTTTCTTCTTTTTTTCTTTTTCTTTTAATTGTTTTTCTTCCCTCCTCCATCTCGCGTAATTGCAGTCCGTGACTCCCGCGCGAGGTCTCGAGGTGAATGATACAGCAGGAATTTGTGTGTGTGTGTGTGTGTGTGTGTGTGTGTGTGTGTGTGTGTGTGTGTGTGTGTGTGTGTGTGTGTGTGTGTGTGTGTGTGTGTGTGTGTGTGTGTGTGTGTGTGTGTGTGTGTGTGTGTGTGTGTTCGTTTGTTTTCTTCTCCTTTTCTTTCGTTTCATTATCTTCCTTTTTCTCTTTTTTTATTTTTCTTGTCTTTTTCTTCTTTCTCTCCTTTCTTTTCTTTCTTTTCTTTTCTTTCCTTCTCTTCTCTTTTTTTCTTTTATTTTCCTTTTCTTGTCTTTTTTCTTGTCCTCCTTTTTTTCCTCTTTTTTCTTCTTTTTTTCTTTTCTTTTCTTTATTTTGTATTTTCTTTTCTTTTCTTTGCTTGGCTTTTTCTTTTCTTTTTTTCTCTTATTTTATTCTCTCTCTCTCTCTCTCTCTCTCTCTCTCTCTCTCTCTCTCTCTCTCTCTCTCTCTCTCTCTCTCTCTCTCTCTCTCTCTCTCTCTCTCTCTATCTATCTATCTATCTATCTATCTATCTATCTATCTATCTATCAATCTATCTATCTATCTCTATCTCGTTTACTTCATCCATTTTGTACTAACATTTCCGCTGCTCAATTCCAGCTCATTAACTCCTTTTTTCTCTGACTTACTTTCGCTTCTGTTTCACCTTAAAGAGTTTGGATAGAAAGAGGTCCTACTTTTGTTACCACTCAGAATGCCTTCACGAAATCAGCTGAATATGATGGATTTTCTTTAATTAAGTTTTCTAAATTCTCATGAAAATATAAGACAACCTTTCTGCAGAACTATCCAGCTTTCTCCTTCTTTCTTCTTCTTCTTCTTTCTCCTCCGCCCTCTGAACTTTGCAAATATCAGAGAGAGTAACTGTTGACGTTTTTGGTGCCAGAGTCATAAGGAGCAACACATAACACAGTAGACGGAAAGATACACAGCTCATTGAGTATCCAGTTTTACTTCTACCTCTTTAATTTACCTTCCCTTCCTTCCCTGCATCCCCCACCTTTAACTTCCCTTCTCCTCCCCTCCCTTTCCTTCCCTCCCTCCCTTCCCCTCCTTTCCCTCCCTCCAATCCTGACACTGACAAGCCTCCGTGTTGCTTTGACTCTCATTGTTTTCATTATTAACTAGCGGGTTCACTCCTCTCAGTATATTCAGTTTTATGCGGTACTGAGTCGACAAGTTGTTCTGTATATAGATGGCGCGTTGTACTTAATATATATTCACTTCAAATCAAATTCCTGTAATATCCGTGAATACCGAACGCCGGATATTATATTTGTGCCATTAAATTTTCATATAACTACGTAATCAATGCATAGTTAATAATATACTGCTACTATTACATTTACATAATTACGAAGGTACATTGACCGAACCTAATGAAGCGGTAAATAGAATTCGATGTAGTCACGAACCTTTTTGTGTAATGTTTGAAATTCTCTTTGTTGCCTTAAATGTGCGATCTTGTTATTTGCTAAACGTATATGCTCTCTCTCTCTCTCTCTCTCTCTCTCTCTCTCTCTCTCTCTCTCTCTCTCTCTCTCTCTCTCTCTCTCTCTCTCTCTCTCTCTCTCTCTCTCTCTCTCTCTCTCTCTCTCTCTCACACACACACACACACACACACCTGCTTCCCTCCCTCATCCCTTCCTTCCTTTCACTTTTACTTTCCTCCTCTCCACACGCTTCCGTCTCTTTCTTTCATCATTCATTTTCAGCCACCATCCACACTACATTCACCACCATCACCATTATCATCACAACTACAAATATTCTTACAGTCACTACCAACACATCTTATTCCATCCTTCCTTTGTCGCCAATTACCACCACGATCACAATCAACTATACATTCACCACCACCACCACATCAAATTACATTCTCTCTCCATCATCATCAGTATCCTTCACCATCAACATCACCTTCATCACCAACACCATCACCACTACCAACTTGCCTTTCCGCAGCGATGTACTGGGAGAGTGACCAACCACCCACGCCATTCACGGACACACACACACGGACGCACTGACTGACAACTGATTACAAGACACTGATGATGACCCTCTCCCCGCCGCCCTCTCCCCCTCAGCCTCTCCTGTCGCGTCCTGTTCGAACACCTCAGCTTCACACCAGCATCCTGAAGCCTCTCACCTTCCTCTACAGCGAAGCTAAAGGAGTGACTAATATATTTTTAATCATCATGTTAAAAGTAAGTGTGGTAATAACTTCGGCATAGCATTTACAGGGTATAGTTAGGTTGGGGAAGTATTGGTTTGCTTGTGTGTGTGAAAAGGTTATGTTCGAAAATGCAAATAAGGTCCAGAAATAGTAGCCACACATACATCATGCATGGGAAACTTCTCCAGGTTGTGTGGGAGGAATCGGATCTTTGAGTCACCACCAGCAGTGACCTGAAACAAGCGAAGCACTCTGAAATAGCATATAACAATGCCAACACTTTGATCGGATTCAAGGCCAGGAGCTTCGAGTGAAAGACGCCTGAAGTAGTGTTAGCCTTGTTTTAATCAATGGTAAGACCGCACCACGAATATACAGTACAGTTCTGGTCCCCTAATTACATGAAAGACATTGAATTGCAAAGGAAAGGGTGCAACGACGCGCCACGAAAATTATTCCAACCTTAAGGGCTCAGCCTTACGAGGAACGACTGAAGCGACTCAATCTCTTTATACTGGAGAAAAGACACTTACGAGGAGATATGATTCAAGTCTTAAGTGCCTGATAAAGTTCAGTATCGTCGATCACTCCTTTGAACTGCAAACCAACTTAAGAACTAGAAATAACGATTTATCCAATCAAGTGAGGCAATGTAGTACAGACACTGGCAGGAGATTCTTCTCAAATCGAGTCATCCGCCACTGGAACAATCTTCTCTCAGAAGTAGTAAATGCATCCCTGGCAGACAGGAGTGGTCTACTACAAGAGACAACTTATAGTGAACAGTTTAACCATTCATGAAACTAGTGTGGATGGAGTCAAGCACTGCATGACGCGGGATGAAACACTTGCAAGAAGAAGTGGTCAAGAAATAGGGTCGTGTGTACTAAAATGGCTGAATGGGCCGCCAGACGACACCAAGGAAGTCAGGCTCCGTAGCGACGCATGCGGCTGCCAGAACAGAATCTAAATATTCGCAGCCATACTTGTGTACGTGTCCAGACCTTGAACGATGAGAATGACTCATTCCTTCTTAGAGCTTGCCCATACACACAGATACGGAAGCATGCCGCGATTGAAAAACTTTAGAAATCACCAAGTGTCATTGTTGAGGTTCCAAGGGACTGGATCACAACCATCGCAGCCATTCTCTGAAGGAAGGAATTACAGGCAAGAGAAATGCAATCAACTGGTTTCAGGAATTCAAGAATCTTGGCTACGCGTGGGGGCCTCCGGTGGCGGAGAGTCGTCACAAAAAAGGATGGGAGAACATTCCAAATTAAGTTGAACTATTTACGTGCAGTACATCCTTCAGCCACGATGCTTCAACGCAGCAGCCTGGCTTGAAAAGAACGGCACAAAGGAAGAACATCAAGCTGGACTCCCACAGCTTGAAGACGGACCAGGAACACTTCCTTCAAAACAGCTGAAGGACTTGCTGAATCTCCTTCCACTTGTTGCTGCAAGATACGGCCATTTGTATAGGAGCTTCCAGGCAGCGGGCGGTGCACACGGTGATTATTTGGATGATGGTCCCAATGTCTGATTCACTGTCCCAAGTGGCTGTATTTTGGAAATTTTGTAAGCTTATGTAAGGTTAGGCAATGGCTCACAGTACCTAATCTAATAATTTTATTGTTTTCTTGAAGCCAATGTGGCAATATGATTTTCGCAGTTTTCAGTTTATGGGCCACGGACACTGAAACAAAACACTAAAAAAATTATGATGTCTTAAAGGCTCAGTATTACGAAGTAAATTCGTAATATATTCGAAGCCAATGATGCACTATATTTCTTTGAAAAAATCTGGAGTGATCGCATGGATTATGAAGTAATGTCCGAGTGTATATATTAGTAGTACGTTTCAGCTTATAAGTTTACTTTAAAAATGGTCTTCAAAGTTTGTGGAAAAAGGGTTAATGTTAAAAGACAATTTATTAAGGCATCGGTTGACAGATCATAGTTTTAATATTTACTGAAAAGAATATCTGCGATGCTGTTATTGGCTGAATTTTAATGATCCGTACAAAACTTCAAATTCGTTTTTCATAAAACGTGTTTTTATGACGTTTGCCCTTCTTGTTCTCGTACCTCGATTAAAGGCTAAAATTATTAATATAGGTAAGTCTCCGATTGAATGATTCGCTCTCTCTGGAACGTTACACCTCCCATTTTCTTCCACACGAACCTGCCAGCTAGATGGCGCTGGCTCAGGACGCCAACGTGAGCACGGCAGCAACCACATTCCTTGCTCAACCACCCCTTGAATGTTAGACAATAAAAAAGGGAGAACGTGCATCATCACCCCTGATAACACGCGTCGGGAGGGACTGGGAAAATAACACCTGAGAGCAAAGAAGGAGGAAGAAACGAAGGAAACATCAAATGTCAGCAGGTTACCAAGTCAGTAAGTCAGCAACCCCCATACTCTACCTACAAGGAACAGCCCAACAAAACAACTTCTTGACAACCTATGAAGAAATTACCATAGACTGACTTCCAAGAACCGAGCGTTAAAACGAGTTACAGGGACTGGGCGGCAAAAGAAGCTGAGAGGCAGACCAGAAACAAGACGTGCCTGTGAGTCGGTGAGAAGACAAGTATAGCTACCATTAGCCTTTCACTTTCATTAGACCTCAGCAGCAAATATTCTCTCTCTCTCTCTCTCTCTCTCTCTCTCTCTCTCTCTCTCTCTCTCTCTCTCTCTCTCTCTCTCTCTCTCTCTCTCTCTCTCTCTCTCTCTCTCTCTCTCTCTCTCTCTGCAGCAACCAGTTCCCCCCCCACACACACACACACACACCCTTATCTTCCCTCCTCCTGTCTACAAACAACACATAAATAAGTCTGAGCAAACCCTAGCAGACAACAGCAGCTAAACACACTAATGGACCTGCTGTGGAGTCTTACAACAAACTTCAGCGCCGTCAACCCGCCATGAGTTTGTCTTTCATTTTATCATATTAACCGCGGAGCAAGGACTTATATATTCGTGGGCGCTTCTCTTAAAAAAACATACATAAGCCCGTATGAGGGTATCTGGACACCTCTCCTCCCGAAATTGACCTCTCTTTCGGCCACCTCTTTGGATTCTTTTTGGGAGCAGCGAGTAGCGGGCTTTTTTTTATTATTTTTTCTTTTTTGTGTGCCCTTGAGCTGTCTCCTTTGTTGTAAAAAAAAAAAAAATCTTAAACGTATCGACATCCGAGTTCGCCTGTTTGAATAGCCTCTCATATAAGTTGCTTGGGTTTTCATGGAGTGTTTTGTGAACCTATTGATAGTTTTACACGACCTCTGCATCAGGAACGGGAAAATCACCCATGAAACCCCGGTTAATCTTCTCTGTGGCCTTGGGAAATGGTCGTGGTGGGAGCCCGAGACGTTTCAGAATATGGACCATAATGTTTCCCTAACCTTCATTGGAATTTCACAGACGCATCACTCTATAGAAGCTAAATAATAATAAATAGAATAAATAAATCTCTCCATTATCCGTGCCAAATCTTATCCAAAAGTTCTCGCTCAAATGTAGCAATGCCAATCTTACCAAACACACGGGTCTGGCGAGTCCAAATTTAGCTCCCATCTCTTAAATAAAGTGATAAACAGGGAAGGAGGAAAGTGTCTTGAAGAAACGAGTGTTGCGAGCCCGGCGTGCAAGTCTTGCCATCAGTATTACCGGCGCGATTATGAAACGTGAAAGCGGCGTGTAAGAGGAAAAGTGAAATGTGTCGGGTCACTGAGACGTCGGCGGCGTGTGAGGCTGACGGGGATATATTTGTAATGCTAAGGTTAGAGGGGATATCAGTGTTAAGGTTAGGTTAAAATGTGTTGGGTTAGGTTAGAGTGCGTTAGATCATTGTAAGGGCAAAAACGTGGAAGTATTTATAATCCTAAGTAGTAGGCGATACTAGAGTGTGTTGGGTTATGTTACAGTGTGTTAAATCATAAAGTAACAACCCATAAAAATAATGATTACCAATAACAATGAAAAATCTCAGTAAACCTTGACAAAACTGAACAAATAAAAATAAAAATAACCATGAACTTGAAAAACAAAATAAAAACAATAACAACAATGATGTTAAATCTCACGAGGCCTTGGAAAAAGCTGACGCAAGCAAAAATAAATAAATAAATAATAAAATCACCCCAAAACACGGCTGAGAATCGTTACCAAGAATGACCACTCAACAAAACCTTGACTACGCGGAAAACAAAACAGCATCGAATGAGGAACACGAAGGCAAGCGTAACACAACTGACAACATTCAAATGCCAGCGTACAGCAGCTTTCAATAACAGCAGTGACCAACAAAATTATAAGTAGTAAACCAGAAGAGAAGACAAGCCTGAACACCAAATTATAAACATTACTGTAGCACAACGCAGCACAACCCACGATAACAAAGCAAAGTCGCCTCACAAAATCATGACTAAACGAACCATAAAGAGAATGAAAAACGTGAACACCGAATCAGGGACACAAAAGTAACACAACGTAGCAAAAAAAATAAAAACAGTATTAAAATGTCACGTCTCGCACAAGAACTTTTAATGATATCACTCACCAACAAAATAATGATGCAGTGAACGATAAACAAGGAGGAAAAACGTGAATATCAAATAAGAAATACTAAACTATCACAACTCACAACGTATAGAACACCTAACAGTAGTAAAAAGTCGCGTCTCTCACAAAAACTTCCAATTAAAGTAACAAAAATGAAAAAAAGGTAAAGTTGGGAGCATACGATACAGCTGCGCGTGGCGGCGGTGCTCATCTCCGTCCCGTTGGCCCTTTGAGACTGTGGCGGGAGAGAACCCTTAACCTAACACAGGGCCAGCGTGACATCCGGGCTACCACAGTTTACCTTTCCCAGCAGATTCGTAGTCCGGGACGCTAATCACTGCACCGCGGATTAGAAACAACAGTAGTGATCAAAAACATTATGACACAAGGAACCGTAGCAAAGAGAAGAAAATCGTGAACAGCAAATCCAAAACATAATCCAACCTAACCTTACTTAACCTTACGTGACCTTACCTTGCGTCAAACAATTCCAGCAACTCACAAAACTGACGCAACGCAACGAAAATAAAAAGAAAGACCGTGAACATCAACACAGGAACATAACGTAACCTAGCGTAGCCAAACCTAACCTAACCCAACCTATCCTTTACCTTTAAAAAAAAAAAAAAATAAATAAAAAATAGTAGTAACTCACAGACTACGACACAACGAAACGAAAAGGAAAAGAAAGGTAATGTGAACGGCAAAAGAAACACTAAAGCAAAACCTGAACACCAATTAAGAAACACTCAAGAAAGACAGCGCAACACAACTAAACAATAAAAAAAAAAAAACAAGTCTCATCTCACGCAAGAAAATCGTCAGTAGCCAAAAAAAATACCAACAAACAAAAACTCGACAAGACAAAACAAAACATAAGTAAAATAAAGAAGAAGACACCGAAAGAACATGACCGTCAAAGCAATTTAATCAGAAATACAAAAAAATAAAATATCACGAAGTAACAAAATCTCGTAATAAAAAAAAAAAATAGAACACAAAGACTCCTTCACATTATGTTCTGATTCATGGGAGAGAGAGAGAGAGAGAGATTAAGATAAGGCTGATCATAAGCTCCAGTGACCTCCCCCACTAATATGCTTCCCACCCTCCCTACGTGACCTCCTCGTAACTCCACACCAAATCATGACCCGTGACCAGCTATGACCCACACTTGGCCTGGTTTCTCACGCTCTACCCCGCCACCTCACGCCCGAAACACAGGTACGGATCAATCGAGCATGCCCACCTTGATATGGAAGTGCGGGTGAATGGGGTGGTGAGCGGGGGGGAGGGCGTGGGAAAATGTGGGAGGCAGGGAAGGGTGTGAAGGGTGGGAAGAGGCAGATGGGAGAGTGTGAGAAGGCGTGGGAGAGCGTGGAAGGCTGTGAACTGTGGTAGGATGCAGATGGGAGGGTTTGGGAGGGCGTGGGAGGCTGTGAAGGGTGTTTGGTGTTGTGGGAGGGCATGGGAGGCTGTGAAGGGTGTGGGAAGATGTAGGTGGGAGGGTATGGAGAGGCGTGGGAGGCTGTGAGAGGCTATGGAGGGTGGGAGTGCGAAGGAAGATGTGGGAGGCTGTGGAGGGAGGGAGAATGCAGGTGAGAGGGCGTGGGGAGGCGTGGGAGGCTGTGAAGGGTGGGATGACTCAGATGAAAGGGTATGGGAAGGCGTGGGAGACTGTAAGGGCGGGGGAATGCAAATGAGAGAGCGCTGTCTTGGTGGGATGTGCGGTGAAGCGTGGGCACTAAATATGGGTGTAGGGAGAGGTGGGTGTGGGTGTAGGCGGGGTACGAGGCGAATAGACAGGCAGGTGGAGGCGTAGATGGGTGGGTGGTGTGGAAGGGTGTCAGTAAATGAGAGATGGAAGTGTACAGGTGGATGGAAGGGCAGGTGGGGAGGTGCAGATGAGTGGATGTGATGGGTAGGATGGCGTTGTGGAAGAGTGGGTGCGGGCGTAATGGGAATATGTAGTGGAAGATGTGGTGGGGTGGATGGCAAAGTGTAGGGGAGTGGGTGGGAGCATGTGTAGTGGTTGAGGGACGAAAATTGGAGCGATCTACTGGATAAGAGAGTGTAGTGGCGAATGAGAGTGTAGATGGGTAGTGACGAGAGGTTAGGTTAGGTTAGGTTAGGTTAGGTTTGGTTAGGTTAGGTTAGGTTAGGTTAGGTTTGGTTAGGTTAGGTTAGGTTAGGTTAGGTTAGGTTTGGTTAGGTTAGGTTAGGTTAGGTTAGGTTAGGTTAGGTTAGGTTGGGTTAGGTTAGGTTAGGTTAGGTTAGGTTAGGTTAGGTTAGGTTAGGTTAGGTTAGGTTAGGTTGGGTTGGGTTAGGTTAGGTTAGGTTAGGTTAGGTTTGGTTAGGTTAGGTTAGGTTAGGTTAGGTTAGGTTAGGTTAGGTTAGGTTAGGTTAGGTTAGGTTAGGTTAGGTGTATTGAGTGCCTATAAAGGGGTGTAGCTAGTAGTGAATGGGAAGGTGTAGATAGCTAGCGAGTGGTGAGGGGGAAGGGGTGTGCTGAGTGCGTGTGTAGCGGTGATTGAGAAAGTGTAGATAGCTAGTAATGAGGGGGATAAGGTGTATTGCGTGCCTGATTTGGGTGTAGTGTCAAATGGAAAGGTATGGGCAAGGTGCAGGCAGGTAGTGATAATGGAAAGGTATAGGCGAGGTGCAGGCGGGTAGTGATGAAGGGACGGGATGTATCGCGTGCGTGATTTGGGTGTTGGCTCAGCGTGACGGCCACCAGTGTACCCGGGGCGTGTGCATGGGGCTGGCGACCTGGTTGGGAGGGCGTGACGTCAGGGCCCGGTATATAAGACAGGCCAAAGCTAACAGGCGCGCAGTTGCCTTCCCGACGCCACTTCCATGTTGCTGCAGGTTTTGAGCTATTGGGTTCTTGTTTCTTGTGTAGGGAATGGGGTGTTTTGTGTGTAAGGGGCAGTAGTGAATGTATGTATCAGTGTCTTTGGTGTGGTGTTAAGTTGTTAGCTCCAGCGAAAAGGAGCGATGAGTACATGTGCTGTCCTCTACATTGTTTTAAACGTTACTATAGTATGACCAAAGGGATGATAACTATGGAGGTGTTTTGGAGGTTAAATTTTATGATGATGGCATAGTAGTTTAATGTTAATGATTGTTGTTGTTATTCTTATTCTTACTGATTTTGATGATTGATTAATTAGTGTTTCTCGCCATTAACCTAGGAATGGCATGGCATACATTTTAATTACCGCCTTAACTAAAGAGACTCGAGCAGCGTTGCCAGATTATCGTATTCACAACATTGTATTTATCATTTCTAAGCCTCAAACTCTCGTACCTCCACAAATAACGAAAGGATATTAAAGTTAGCGTTAAAACTGTTATTTATAGATGTTTGTTTGTTTTTGCCATACATATCAGTCAGAAACTACGAAAATGGAATACGGTGTGTACGATAATTTGGCATCGCTGGACTCGAGATATATTAAAACCAAACACTATTATTTCTGAAGATAACTATACTACAATATATTAAATTAGAGGTTATATTACGCTATGTTGGGGACAACTTTCCTTTTGCTGATAACAATAAACTTCAGAACACATTAACGGTTATATAATATGTCAGAATAAAAACTGACTAATGCTTTTTTATAGGTTGTGTCTGATATGACTAATTACACTTTTTCATTAATTTTCTATTATTTCCGCATTAAAACTGATACTGTTCGACCTATTTTGCTTCAGAGATTAACTTCGGTGGTGGTGGTGGTGATGGTGGTGGTGGTGAAGGCTGATGATGACAGTGGTTACGATGTCTCGCCGCCTCGCTACGTCTACGACTCTCCTGACTCACAGGTGACTCGCGGAAAGCTCCTTGGCATAATGTGATTCAATACACGACAATTAAATACAAATACACAATAAAAAAAAACCAGTGAATAATAAGATAGATAGAAAAATAAATAAATAAATAAAATAAACACTCATAGGTCGATAGATAAAAGTGTACAAACTAACACAATTAATAAATGAACAATTGAATACATAACAGGTGCTAAATATACGGTCATGTTCAGGTCAGAGAATGTAAAGAAAAAATCTGAAATGTACATTGTCACTTTTTTTTTTTCATCCATCACGTCACCCATCACTCCTCCCCTTCTCTTCTCTTCCCCTCACTAACCCTTTATACCTTTTTCCCTTGCCTTCTCTTCTCTATCCATCTGTCAAACTTCTTTTAATTTTCCTCTCTTCATTCACTTCTCTACATATTCTCTTCTTCCACACCCATATGCTTCACTTCATCCACATTGCTCTCTACATTCTCTTCATCCACATTTTTTTCCATTTTTTTTTTTTATCTCCGTCCACACTTTCCTTCATTGTCTTCTCTTCATTCAAACTTTTTCTCCACTTTCATTCTTTCCTCCACACTTTTTTTTATTTCTTTCTCTTCATTCAAACTTTTTCTCCACTTTCATTCTTCCCTCCACACTTTTTTGATTTCTTTCTCTTCATTCAAACTTTTTCTCCACTTACATTCTTTCCTCCACACTTTTTTTATTTCTTTCTCTTCATTCAAACTTTTTCTCCACTTCCATTCTTTCCTCCACACTTTTTTTATTTCTTTCTCTTCATTCAAACTTTTTCTCCACTTTCATTCTTTCCTCCACACTTTTTTTATTTCTTTCTCTTCATTCAAACTTTTTCTCCACTTTCATTCTTCCCTCCACACTTTTTTTTCATTTCCTCTTCTTCGTTCAAACTTTTTTTCCACCTTCTTCTCTTCATCCACTCCTTACATTCTTCTTGTCATCCACTCCTCACATTCTTCTGTTCTTCATCCACTCTTCTCCATTCCCTTCTCTCCATTTTCTTTTCTTCATTCAAACTCCTCTCCATTTTCTTCTTTTCCTCCATATTCTTAATTTCTTCTCTTCCTCCGCAATCTTTCATTTTTTCTCTTCATTCAAACTTTTCTTCATTGCTTCCCTTTCATTCACACTTCTCTCCACATTCTTCTCTTCCTCCACACTTTCTCTCCATTTTCTTCTCTTCATTCAAAGTTTTCTCCACTGTTTTCTCTTTGTCCACATGTTCGTTTTTTCTTCATCCACACTTATTTCCATTATTTTCTTTTAATTCATCCTTTCTTTTCCATTCCCTATTTTTTCTCTTCCACATTTCTCTCCATTTCTTTCCTTCTCTCCATCCATCCACCACACTTCTCTCCCTATCGGCTCTGCTCACGTCTGCCTTCCCACAATCGCTCCACCAAATTGTCAGTTTCCACGTATTCCTTTCATCAATCGTTCCACGTCTACCTCCCCAAAATCGCTCCATCAAACTGTCTTCACGTCTACCTTCACCCAGTCAACCCCCCAAACTGTCTGTCCTCACATCTACCTTCTCCCAATCGTTCTATCAAAGTATCTGTCTTCACGTCTACCTCCCCCAATCGTTCCAGAGCCCCAACGATGACGACGACTACTACTCCGACGAGGCCGACTACAACTTCAACTACGCCGTGCGGGATGACCACTTCAGCACACACTTCGGCCACCAGAAGGAGCGGGAGGGGAAGAGCACCAAAGGATCCTACTTCGTGCATCTCCCCGACGGCCGCCTGCAGAAGGTGACTTACTATGTCGACGGCGACTCGGGCTACATGGCAGAGGTCAGCTACGAAGGAGAAGCGCGGAAGGAGTCCAAAGAGTCCTACAGTCCTTCGAGATCCTCCCAGCGTCCTGCACGTGAGTCTGGGGAGTCCTACGGCCCTTCAGTAGCGTCCCAGCATGCGTCCTCGAGGTCAAGAGAGTCCTACAGTCCTCCAATAGCCTTAAAACGTCCTACTCGCGAGTCTGGCGAGTTCACGGAGTCCTACGCACCACCTAGAGCCTCCTACCGTGCCCGTCAGTCTAGGCTTCAAGAGAACTCAGCACCGAGGATCTCCAAAGACTCCTATCGCTCCCAAGAGTCCAAGGAGTCAAAGGAATCCTACGTTAATGTATCCTTCAACCCTGTTCATGCCAAGGAGCTGCCAAAGAGGACCGACACGGACCCCAAGGCATCCTACGAGACTCCAAGCCCATCCCGTGTCCAGGAATCCTCTGCGTCCCGGCCCCAGCGACCAGTAGGATCCAAAGCCTCAAGGAGATCCAAGCACACATCCTCAGAGGATACACGGACCTATTCTCCTCCAAAGCCATCCCTTATATCAGGCTCCTACTCCAGCCAGAAGGATTCACGTGAAGACAGAAGATCTCAGGACCGTCATTTTTCTCGGTCCTCAACTTCCTCCAGCTCGAAGGGAAAGAGCAGAACGGTGGAGGACTTTGAGGATACACCTTCTGCCCCTAAGGATTCCTACGAATTTCCTCATCCTTCCCGGTCTCCAACTTCCTCAGAGTCTAAGGAGAAGAGCAGAGGGGTGAAGGACTCTGAGGATAAATCTTCTGCTCCTAGAGATTCCTACGAACTTCCTCATCCCTCTCGGTCTTCAACTTCCTCAGAGGAGAACAGCAGAAGGGTGAAGAACTCTCAGGATTCGTCTTCTGCGCCTAAGGATTCCTACGAGGTGCCTGTTTACATCCCACACTACCCGCGTCCTGCAGCTAACTCCTACCAGCCCGAGCACCTGCTGCGTGGGGGTTATGCGTGAGGGGCTCGATGGTTTACGAAGTGCCGTGCCCCTGCAGGCGTTGGTGACCGCGGAATGAAACAGCTCTCTCGTTTTAGTGTGTGAGTGGCAGCAGGGGCCTAACTGCATACCCTCCAAACAGTCCTCTCTGTCCCATCCAACACCTTTTCCCTCATCTAAAGTGTGAATGGAAGGAGGTGTCCAGTCGCTCCTCTCTCTATCCCATCCAAACACCTTTCCCCCATCTATAGTGTGAAGAAGGTGCCCATTTGAATACCTTCCAGTCGCTCCTTTCTCTATCCCATCCAACACCATTCCTCCATCTATAATGTGATTGGAAGGTGTCTACTTGAATACCCTCCAGTCGCTCCTTTCTCTTTCCCATCCAACACCTTTCCTCCATCTATAATGTGATTGGAAGGTGTCTACTTGAATACCCTCCAGTCGCTCCTTTCTCTTTCCCATCCAACACCTTTCCCCCATCTATAGTGTGAAGAAGGTGCCCACTTGAATACCCTCCAGTCGCTCCTTTCTCTATCCCATCCAAACACCTTTCCCCCATCTATAGTGTGAAGAAGGTGCCCACTTGAATACCCTCCAGTCGCTCCTTTCTCTATCCCATCCAACACCTTTTCCCCATCTATAATGTGAGTGGAAGGAGGTGTCCACTTGAATACCTTCCAGTCTCTCCCTTCCTTATCAGACCCATACATATTTTCCCCTTTCGACAACTCTCAATTTTGGGGGCATTTCCAGGAGGCGTCCATTTGAATATCCTCCAGTAGTTCCTTTCCCTATACCATCCATATAGTTTCCCCTTTGCTCCATCTATATTGTGATTTGCAAAAGACGTCAATTTGAACATCCTCCTTTTGCTGCTCCCACTCCCATGCAACGTTGCCAGATTGTCGTACTCTGCCTCTTATGTTTGCCGATTTCCGACTCAAAAACTTCTTTCATCACCCAAATAACGGCCTGCATGTATGGTTATCGTTTAAATGGTTAATTACTGGTGTTTCTTGGCAACAGTTATGAGCCAGAATCCGGTAAATACGCGGCTCTGAGTACGATAATCTGTCAACCGTGATCGCATGCAAATACTTCTCCCCTTTGCCCCATCTATTGTGTGATTTGCAACAGACGCCCAATCGAATATTCTCCAGTGGTTCCTTTCCCTAACCATATCTTTTTTCCTTTTGCGATAACTCCATTTCTTGAGATTTCCAAAGGTGCCCAATTACATGTCCTCCACTTGCTCTTTTCCCAATCACGCCCATTAATTTTTCCCCTGTGCAGCGACTCTTATTTTCTTGTCCAAGTGAATGTCCTCCACTCGCTGCCTTCTCTATCCCGTTCATGTAGTTTCCCCCTTTGCCTCAACTCCATCTCTTATGATTCACGACAGGCGTCCAATGGTATACTGCTGATCCGTGCTAGTTTTCTATGTTACATTTATTCCTCTATCCATTTTCTTTTACTGTGCGTCTCGGGGTTCGCTTGCTCTTCTCCGATTCCCTTAAATGATTTATGGGGAGGCTTGTACATTACTGATCCGTTTACGTGTTTTCTTTCTTGTCGACAGTTTTATTTTTGATAGATCTCAATAAACAATGTAAAATGATCAGCTGCGTCATCCCTTCTTCCTTCAGTCTCCGCCCAGTAACGCCTCATACAACACAGGCCACGTGTAACGGCATAACAAAACTGTGGTAATTAATTGGGGGGTTTAGGTTAATTTTTTTTTTTTTTCCTATGTCCAGATCCAGCGCGGCGGTAAGTTACCGTAAAGGTGTTCGTGGTCGGCATGTCTTTTTTTTTTTGTGTGTGTGTGTGTATGTGACACTGATAACCATGTACTACTTACTCATGAGTGTGTGTGTGTGTGTGTGTGTGTGTGTGTGTGCCCGTTCACGACCGTTCACTCAATCATCGCCAGCAAGTACCCACCCGATTAGAAAGTCTCATTATAGTCGATTTCTGGGTACTGCCGGGACTTTCACACACCACACACCTCCTCCCCCTTGCACAAGGGCGAATAGTAACAACTCCTTGACAGCGGAAACATGCCGGTCTGAGCGGGGCGCGAACCTCCGTCAGTCAGGCCGCGAAGCCTGGCAGCTCAGCAGAGTTCTGACCACTTAGTCTTAGTGGTTAAAACTCTGCGCTCCGAGAGCGTACATAGTGACTAAGCTTTCGGAGTGTGTGTGTGTGTGTGTGTGTGTGTGTGTGTGTGTGTGTGTGTGTGTGTGTGTGTGTGTGTGTGTACAAGCAGGTGAGAACAGCTTTTTACCGGCCGTCAGGTTGCCGTGGTCTTCAGCCAGCGCGCCAATATCTCCCTACAAGCAACTGGACTCTTACATAACCCGAGCCACTTTTTCTCTCGGCGGCATAATATGCAGCTGGTGGGAGCAACGAACGGGTTTCCTCAGCCCTGATTCTTGTCCTCATTGGTTTGTTCTGGTTTACTTGTCATGCAACAGTTTTTTTTAACAAGTAACCTTGTATGAAGTTACCTGTTAAGATGCTGTTCGTGCCCGATGTTATGAATCATTCTTTCAGGCTTTCTTTTCATGTCTACATAATACTCATGTCAACAAGTTCTCGTTTTATTATTTATTAAATAACATACTATCAATAAATTAGAGCAAACGTAAGCCCGTCACGTCGTTTCTGGGTCAGCGTTGAGGAGTGTTGTAGCTCAGGGGGCGGAGTAGGTGGGCCTGGGGGGGCGGTAAGACTCGCGGGACTGGGACTCGCGGGACAGGGACTCGCGGGAACGAGAGTCGGGGTAGCGGGCCTCGCCCTCGTAGTTGACCTCGGCCTGGTAGCCGGAGTCGCCGTCCACGGAGTACTGCACCTTCTGCAGGCGGCCGTCGGGCAGCTGCACGTAGTACGACCCCTGGGTGTTGTCTCCGTCACGGGCCTCCTGTTGGCCGAAGTCGTTGCCGGAGGAGTCGTCCTTCACGGACCACTCGAACTCGTACTTGGCATCCTCGAACGAGTCCTCGTGGGAGCGGGAGTCCTGTGAGGGAGCAGAAGCCTAAAAGTGAGTCGCGAGCAGCTCGAGAACAATTAATAGTACTGAGGGCGCGAGGGGCGCCAGGCAGGGCAGAAAGGCCGCTGGGGCCACGACGTGTACAGTGTGGATGGGTGCGAGACTTATTTAAGTAAAGGACAACTCATGGGAAACCATAATGCTCTAGGAAATGCCGACACTAACCCTCTGGATAAAAATAAAAACTGGCACTGCAAGAACAAAAGGAAAGAGTACAGTGAGTGGTCACCGCTAAGACACCAAGAAGGACTTGCTCCCCACGGGAAGAGTTCCGCGCTACAAGCAAACAACCACACTTAATTTAAAGGAACAGTAAGGGCAGACCACCTACCGGAATGCCGTAGCTAGTCGGGGGCTTGTCAGCAACGGCGGCGGCCAGCACGGCCAGGAGGAACAGTACCTGGAAAGACAAAAAACACAGGTGAAGAGTTGGCTGTTAATTACTGGTCATTAGTTCAGCATTTTGTTCATAAAGTAGCTACACAACTTGATATGATTTTACATTGTATTTCATAAAGTATACAAGTCTGTTAAACAAAGAGAAAAAATGCTGAGAATGCCGTCAAGGATTATTATTAATGCTAAACACGACTGTCATTAAGCGGGAGGAGTGTGAGTGATCAAAGGTGTGACATGGCCAGTGAGTGAAGATAAAGAGTCAAGTAGGCGCCTCGCCTGGGCCCTTCAGGATACTGCCTCCTGAAGGAGCGGAGTCGGCGGTGGTGACAGTGGCTACCTTGGCGTTCATTGTGTCAGCTGGACGAAGGATTCTGGCTGCTGTACGTCGCCGATTGTCTTATATATGCTCCGCGCCGTGCCACGCCAGGCTGGCGGGGGCACTTTTTTTTTGGGCCCGGGAGGAGTCAAGGCATCTCGTCAGCGGCCAGTGTCGCGGCGCCGCATGTCCCCATTGCTGCGGGACCTTTCAGGCCACCTTGAACGCGGTCGCGGCAGTGTCTGAACTGTACAAACCAAACACTTCACTATTACGAAACTAAGAGCTACCAATCAACGCTGACCCTTATTAAATATATCTAAAAAGTTACCTCATTGTTTCAAATAATGTTTTCATTGACTATAATCTATCAAAACAGAAGTCAGAGTGTGCCCCCCCCCACACCCCCACCCCAACCCACCCACCGGCTGTTTGGCGCATGCGGCCCTGCAAGACGCCTCGAGGCAACCTAAGTGCATATAGACTTAGGAGGCAAGAAGTTAGGACACGGACGGGACACCGGCCGCCTCCTAACCTTTCTTCCACTAAAAATGCGAGCGATGGTTTCCTCGGCATAAACAGTTTCACTTTCCTCTCGGTGTTTGGTGTGTGTGCAACGTGTGTGTGGCGGCGGCGGGCGTCACGAACGTTGGTGCTGGACACACAGCAGCGCTCATTTAAGCCACCCTGCCAGGAAGCACCAACAGTGTGGATGACGTAATCTGCCTCAGCTACTGTCACCTTGTTTCCATGTCAAAATATATACCTTATTCCCTCTCTCAGAACTTCGTGTCTGTCTCAAGTGTCTATTAAAAGAGAAAATCAAATCAATGCACATTTTATTTATTTTACTGCATGTTAATGAGAGTCCATGAACTTCCTCGCGTCTGTCTGAGTCGGTGGGTGTGAGGAGCGAGGCAGCGAGTGAGTCCTTCAGATCACGGTTCGTCTAGGGAATGCTTGTAACTCTGTGTGATAGGTGGTGGCAGATAACTAACTTTTTGTCTCGCCACGTATTCACAAACAGATGATATAATGCCACACAGCGGAAGGACACGGCTCAAAGTGCTAATAAGAGGCTTGCAAGTGTGTCAGACTGATTGGCTACAATGGACACTTAAAGAACACTTGTATCGAGCAGTAGCCATGTATCTAGCGCTCCTGTTGTCTCCTCCTTAATTAAGTCGAAGGAAAAACACGAGATAGAGACAAACGAGGGTCAAACTTCCTGTCTAGATTAACGTCGGGAGCTGGAAAGGCTTGTGTGGGTCTGCAAGTGCTAAGGTTTATGTTGAATCAAAAGAAAGTCACATCATCACTTTCAAGTAGGAAAAAATGTTTACGACGAATGAACTTCAAGTCTCCTGCACAGACAAACGAAGGGATCATAAAAGATTTGCGGAGTCTGTAAGTGTTATCGCTCCTATTGCTTGAAAGGAGTCACATCATCACTCCTTAAAAATCTTTCAATCCACAAAAAATAAAAGGCAAGCGTCTGTTATCCCGCTCAGACGAATGCCAGGAACCTAAGATTTCTGCGTGTCTGTTGTGGGTGATGTTGCTCATGTTAAATTGAAAGAAATCCACATTTTTACTCCTCAAGGCGTCTAAAACACAAAAGATAACAAGCGAGGGTCTGTTATCCCACCCAGACGAACGCCAGGATGTTTATAAATATTTGCATGGGTCTATCTGGGTGTTGTCGCTCGTGTTAAGTCGAATAACCCACAAAAGATAACAAGCGAGGGTCAGTTTTCCTGCCCAGCGTTTAGAAGTGTTTGCCTGAATCTGTTGTGATTGTCGTCGCTCTTTTTGTACTGAGGAAAAGCAACAAAGGATATGGTAAAAAAAAATCCACAACATATAGAGATAAACGACAAACGGGAGTCAAGATGCCCGCTCAGACGAACGCCAGGAAGCTTAAAAGTTCGTGTGAATTTTACGGTCACGTTAACCCGGTAGCTGCGGGGATCATGTTTCTTAAAGGCCCCTCTAAGCGAGAAAAATGAGAAAAAATCATCACTCACGCAAACCATTTCATAATATCAACGCATTTAGAAGTGTTTGCCTGAGTCTGTTGTAATTGTCGTCGCTCTTTTTATACTGAGGAAAAGCAACAAAGGATATGGTAAAAAAAATCCACAACATATAAAGATAAACGACAAACGAGAGTCAAAATGCCCGCTCAGACGAACGCCAGGAAGCTTAAAAGCTCGTGTGAATTTTACGGTCTCGTTAACCCGGTAGCTGCGGGGATCATGTTTCTCAAAGGTCCCTCTAAGCGAGAAAAAAGAGAAAAAATCATCACTCACGCAAACCATTTCATAATATATATCAACGCATTTGTGATCAGTTTATGCATCATCTATTTTGGGGGGTTTTTGTCATGGCGAAAATTTGGTCCGTCGCTGCAACCGGTAAAGCCACAAATTTGGTCCGTCGCTGCAACCGGTAAAGCCACAAATTTGGTCCGTCGCTGCAACCGGTAAAGCCACAAATTTGGTCCGTCGCTGCAACCGGTAAAGCCACAAATTTGGTCCGTCGCTGCAACCGGTAAAGCCACAAATTTGGTCCGTCGCTGCAACCGGTAAAGCCACAAATTTGGTCCGTCGCTGCAACCGGTAAAGCCACAAATTTGGTCCGTCGCTGCAACCGGTAAAGCCACAAATTTGGTCCGTCGCTGCAACCGGTAAAGCCACAAATTTGGTCCGTCGCTGCTACCGGTAAAGCCACAAATTTGGTCCGTCGCTGCTACCGGTAAAGCCACAAATTTGGTCCGTCGCTGCTACACGGTTAAGGCGAAAGTAAGGTACGTGATCGTTAGTTGGATCGAAACTCACGAAACATGACGACAAACGGAAGAGGAGGGCGGCCGAGTGGTCAGGGCGCGGACGCGGTGATCCCGAAATCCCACCGCATGCAGCTGACAATTTTCAACCATCGCTGAAAGAAGACATGCTGTCCAGATCACCAATCAACCTTAACTTCAGCGACTATGGTCAAAAAGAGCATCGGGAGGTAGCATGGGCCAAGCAAGAGAGTCATGTATCACGGGAGCCACTCTAAATAAAATTCGACCGCCCCACTGACGGGCTGGTTCCGTCCACCAAACAGGCCCTTTAAGAAAGCCTACCGGCGCAATGGGCAGCAAAAAAATAAAAAATAAAAAGTTATCGCCCATATGAACAGCAGCGAACTTAGTCTAGTCTAGGCTAGTCTATTGTTGGTGTTACTGAACGCAATAAATCGAAAGGTTACCACAAAAGACACGCACAAAGAAATATATAATAGAAAAAAATGAACGATAAGCGGAGGTCAAGGTTCCCGCCCAGATGAAAGCCAGGGAACGCGAAGGTTTGTGTTTATTTCTACTGTTCTCGATCTCGGTTAGACAAAACACACACACAAGATAAGGACAAGTAACAAATGGACGGCCAAGGTTCACGCTCATACGAACACGAAGGAGTTAATGATCACTGCACCTAATATTAATCCTGCCGGTCTGATCCAGTCAGAAGAAATGCATAAATTATAAGGAGAGGTGACAAGTCGACGGTCAAGGCTCAGACCAACACGTGGAGGGTCATAAAAGGTTTGTGGAGCAACGACCTGAACCTCAAGCAGTGAAGCAACGACTAGCAGGGGACACGTGTTATCTTGAGGGGAAAAAATAGAGATAAAAAAGAATGAAAGAGATTGATTGATTTCGGAGAGCTGTCAGAGTTAAGGAAGGTGTTTGGAATCTGCAACGCTAACACCATCCTGAGAGAAAACGAAAATAAGAGAGGCAAAGGAAGAAAAACAAACAAACAAACAAATAAACAAACAAACAAAGAAAATGTGTGAAATAAAAGAGGAAAGAAAAAGAAAAAAGAAAGAAAAAAAAGAAGGGAAGAGAGACAAATTAAGCGAAAAGAAAGAGAAAAAGAAAGAAAATAAAAATAAAAAGGAAAGAAGAAGGTAGATATAAAAAGGAAGGAGAAAAAAGATAAAGAATGCAAGAAAAAAGGAAGAAAAATAAAAAATAAAAAGGAAAGAAGGAAAAGATAAAAAGAAAGAAAGAGAAAGAAGAAAGAATCCAAGAAAAAAGAAAGAAAATAGAAAGAGAAAGGAAGGATGAGAGGAAAAACAATAAACAGAAAATAAGAGATATATAATCATTTAAGCTTCTGGAAGGAGGTTAAGCTCTCAGTTAATATTCGCATTCTAAAACTGAGCCACGCCGACAAACTTTACTTCAACATATTGGAGACCCTAGACGATCAGCCTTTTCAGTGAGGTATGTCAATTGTTTGAAGCTCATGCCTGAACACCACATCATGAAACAGGTAAAGCTAAAGTTTGGAGCATAAGGTAAAGGTAAAGTTTGGAGCATAAGGTAAAGGTAAAGTTTGGAGCGTACGGTAAAGCTAAAGTTTGGGGCATACGGTAAAGGTAAAGTTTGGGGCATACGGTAAAGGTAAAGTTTGGGGCATACGGTAAAGCTAAAGTTTGGAGCGTACGGTAAAGCTAAAGTTTGGTGCATACGGTAAAGCTAAAGTTTGGAGCGTACGGTAAAGCTAAAGTTTGGAGCGTACGGTAAAGCTAAAGTTTGGAGCATACGGTAAAGCTGCGCGTGGTAGCGGTGCTCATCTCCGTCTCCTGTGCTCCCCAGAGAACGTATAACTTGTTTTTATTTTGTTCAAGTTTAATGTATTCAGCCACTCTCTTTATGTCCTTGTGAATGATAATGCAAACGTAAGCATGACGATAAATTATGGAAAGGTCGCAGAACATTGATAACTCTGCTTCTTATTGTTGAGGCTTCTTTTGTTTGATTCTTTGTTCCTTTGATTAGCTTACCTTTACGTTACCTTTACTTCACCTCCCTTTTACCTTATCTTACCTTTGCCGTGAAGATAACGCAAACTGAAGCGTGAGAGTAACTTATGGAAAGGTCGCACAAAATTGATAACCTTTCTTTGCTTTGTTCAAGAGTCTTTTGTTAGCTGTCCCCTCCACCTTACCTTAACTTTACCTTACCTTACCTTGCCTTTGCCGGGATTTTGTCACAGATAATGCTAACTGAATCATGATAGTAAGGTATGGAAAGGTCGCACAAAATTGATAACCTTTCTTTGTTTTGTTCAAGAGTCTTTTGTTAGCTGTCCCCTCCACCTTACCTTAACTTTACCTTACCTTACCTTGCCTTTGCCGGGATTTTGTCACAGATAATGCTAACTGAATCATGATAGTAAGGTATGGAAAGGTCGCAGATCATTTGCTTTGTTTCCTTCAATATTCTTTTCTCAGCCGCCCCCTTTGCCATGAACTCTAAATGATAATGCAAATCAAAGCATGATAGTAAGTTATGGAAAGGTCGCAGAACATTGATGACTTTGTTTTGTTCAATATTTTTTTGTCAGCCGTCCGCTTTACTTATTTGTGGATGATAATACAAACTCTAAAGAAGCGGAACAGGCAAGGTTGCCGGCCGTGACCTGCGAGAAAGTCATGGATATACGCGCAGATAAAACACCCCGATGATTCATTCTTTATTAACCTCCATCCGATTTTATGCTGCATGATGGAGTAAGCAAAGAGCCTGTCTGTAGGTATAGGGGAAGGAAGCATACACTTTCAAATGTGGCAAAAAGCTCCATAGACGTTAGTTCGCTTCTTTTCGTTTTCCACTCCCTCACTGCCAAGAAAGGCCACAAGCAGCGAAGCACGTACGAGAAAAAAATAATCATACTCTGTTTTCTGTTGGGAGGAATGTTAAATACGTGTGATTTTTCCTCTTACATCCCGGTAATGGCAGGCTGCAGCCCGAGTGGCCCGCCCCGGCGCCTGCTGTTCCATAAAGCCAAAAAGCAGCAGGCAAGGCTGGGTGCAGCGGACGCTCCCGTTTCTAGTTATAGAGCAAAACCATCCCATTTGTTTGTTTTTCCTCTGTTCCCTTTCACTTCTTCTCTGCTGCTCCTTACCAGGTCCGCCTAAAAACTAGCTCTGTGTTTTAGTCAGTACAGGTGCTCTCGCCCCTTGATGTAGGGAAGGCAAAATGCGCTTTTAATTTTTCCATCTGCATGTTCCTGGCGAAGGCGAGACACATCGTTAGGTGTCCTCGTGGGCCTTTAGTGGCGCTGCCGAGTTTCTTTTTATACAGACTGTAATTCGCCTTCCTGCCTGGCCCTCGGTGGCGCCGCCCCGCGCTCCCTTGGCAGTCACTGCCGGCGGGGTTACAGGCCTGAGGGACACCATAAGGGTGATCTTGGGAAAAAAAGAAAAAAAAATGTAAAGTAAAACTTAACTCTTTATAAGTAACTATAAATATTTATTCATACAAAATACTCTCGATACACTATACACTATAGCAATAAATATACAAGCAATAAATTATCGATCGATAAATTATTCCGGCAAGCGTCTCGTCACTTTCGTTGCACCGTCGTCAGCGTTGAGGAGTGTCGCCGCTTAGGGGGCGGAGTAGGTGGGCCTGGGGGGGCCGTAGGACTCGCGGGACTGGGACTCGCGGGAACGAGAGTCGGGGTAGCGGGCCTCGCCCTCGTAGTTGACCTCGGCCTGGTAGCCAGAGTCGCCGTCCACGAAGTACTGCACCTTCTGCAGGCGGCCGTCGGGCAGCTGCACGTAGTACGACCCCCGGGTGTTGTCTCCGTCACGGGCCTCCTGTTGGCCGAAGTCGTTGCCGGAGGAGTCGTCCTTCACGGACCACTCGAACTCGTACTTGGCATCCTCGAACGAGTCCTCGAAGGAGCGGGAGTCCTGTGAGGGAGCAGAAGCCTAAAAGTGAGTCGCGAGCAGCGCGAAACCAGTGCCGGGTATGTGACGACGGGCACCTTGGGCTTTTGAGGAACGCTTTGTCCCCCGAGGTGCCACTACAAGGGACGCAGTGCCGCTGAGGGATTCACTCTTCCCTGGTGGGCCATTACAAGGGAGACACACTGGCTGCTGGGGCATTACTGGAGGCACCACTATAAGACATATCGTGCCTCGCGTCCGTGGCCCTCCAGTGAAACAAATGGACGGGAGAATGACTTGATGAACTAATGGGCAGCCCGTGGCGAGAACAAGGAGTGGTCTATGTACTAGCTACAATAATTCTTAAACAAGAGAAAAGGATTCCACTTGAGAAACAGAGGGAGGAATACATTAAACGCTTCCTGTAAAACACTGTGAGTTCTATGAGAATTGTCCACAGTGTGAATAGATTTCACCTGTAGAAGACAACAAATGCCTACACTACATATAGAGTCTACTTACGAGAAGAGGAAAGAGTTGGATACTTACCGGAACGCCGTAGCCGGTCTGGGGCTGAGGCTTGTCGGCGTAGGCGGCGGCCACCACGGCCAGGATGAGCAGCACCTGGGAAGATAGAGAACACATGTAAGTAATTTGTTAGTTGTTAGACACGGCGACACAATAAATAATCAGTGTTAGTTTAGGTGGAATGCTTGATAGATAGTCCAACACCTAGTTCTATTCTTACATTGTATCTTGAAAGGCTTATACGCTAAAGTGACAGTTTCTACACAGATTCTACACAAGCAAAACAAACACTAAGCAAGCACAAGAAAGGGATGTTATAATAGTGCCTTTGGGTGACATTGTCATTACTAAACAACACTGCCATTAAAGTTTGTGTTGTTGGCGGTGTCGTTGTGTTGTGTTAGACATCACTGAGGGTGACTCGGCTGTGTGTGAGTCCTGCCGAGAAGCGTCTAAGTCATTAAGGAGAATAGTGGTCGCGGCGGCGGCGGCGGCTACCTTTGCGTTCATTGTGTCAGCTGGACGAAGACTTGTGACTGTGGTCGCCGCGGCGTGTCTTATATACGTGCCGCGGCTCTCCGGGACGGGCCGGCGGAGGCCACTTTTTGTGCCGCGCGAAGGACTCCAGGAATTTAATTCCCGCGCGCTCATTACGTGCGGCGACGTAACCGTTGTCCCCGACCCTCTGCCCGGCACGTTCACCTGACGTTTAAACTTTGTTGCAAAATAGAGAAGGGTCCGTCACCCAGCCACTGAGGCGGTGCAAGGTGTGGAAGGGTGTGGCACACGGGACAGGGCGTGGGGCGGAAAATATATCCAGGATAAGTGTGTCTAGCGACGGCGTGTTCAACTGGGGCTTAGACATTATTGCGAAATGGAGCTGGTTTCGTCAGCTGAGGCACAGATGCAGAAGTGCGTGGGAAGACGTGGCGCAGGACAGGGCAAGGACCGGGGAAGCTGGCCAGGGTAAGCGAGTGCAGCGGTGTGGGGCACGTGGGCAGCGACACTCGTCACCCACCCATGGCCTTCCTTCTCGCCTTTCCTTGCGTGCCTGACTGCTGCACCCAGTGTGCCGGGGAAACGAGGCTCCGGCCACGGGGAAGACAACGTGTGCTGGCGGTGCTGATGATGGTGACGATAGTGATGATGATGATAATAATGATAAGGATGATCATGACGACGCCATTAAATGCAATGATAATGATACTATGAAAGCGACGTATTGTGGTGATGATGATATTGATAATGATGATAATCACAATGATAAGTAGACCGACAAGGACGAAGACAAGGCTGACCATAGCAATAAACTTAATATAGATTCAAAACTAACATCCTTTTAACATACCAAACCAAACCCTTCAATCAGCCCGGCAGAGACATAGGCTAACACACTGGTCTGCGCCTTCCCAACACTTCAAAAGCTCATTCACTGCCTCCGATCCTGACCTGAACCTCAGTATTTAAGGAAAGATTCAAAACAACTAATCTTTGATCATTTACCAACCATAGCCTTCAATCGGCCAGCCACAAAAACAGACAAAGGCCCCAGTCTTTCCTCTTCGACTTCCTAAAACCTCAAAGTCTCATTCACTGCCTTTCCACCTGAACTTTGCCTCAGTAATTAAGGCGTGGTTCAAAACAACCCATCCTCGATCATATACCAGCCATAACCTTAAATTATCAGCCACAAGAACAGACAAATACCCAAGTCATTTATCTTCGCCTCCCCAGCACTTTCAACTCTCTTCCCTGCATTTCCACCTGACCTCTGCCTCAGTAATTAGAAAAAATGATTCAGAGCGGCCCCTCCTTGAGCATTTACTAACCATAACCTTAAATCAGCCAGCCACAAGAAGAAAAATGTTCCAGTCTTTGCTTTTCGCCTTCTCAATAATTTATACTCTATTCACCACCTTTCCGCCTGTCTTTTGCCTGTCATTAAAGAACCACTCAAAACGATCATTACTTAAGCATTCATTATCCAAAACCTTACATTAGTCAGCCAGAATAGAATGACTGTCGGGTCTTCGCCTTCTCAACATCTTTATTTACATTCATTCCCTTTCCTCCTGACCTAACCTTCAGTAATTAAAGAACCATTCAAATCAGCATTTACTAAACAAATTATTCAACACCAGCCAGACTAGATTTACGTTCGTGTCTTCTCCTTCCTAACACTCCAAAATCTCATTACCTCTACTCCCGACCTTCGTCTCAGTAGTAAGGGGCGAAGCACTTCAATCATCACCTCATAATTTTCTACTTAGAATCATGAATGAGTCAGGCACGAGAATAGACTTGCCTACCTTGTCATTACCGTCCCCACACATCAAAATCTTATCAATTGATTTTCCTTCCTGTCTTTCCATCAGTAATTAAAGGAAGATTCAAACATGCAATCCTTAAGCAATTACCCCCAAAGCACTTATATAACCACACAGTACAGACTAATGCTCTCTTATATAGGTTCCAATACTTCAAACTCTTTTCTCAATCTTTCCTCCCAATCTTTGTTTCATTAAGTGAAGAAGGATTAAGGGGAAGCGGCGGCTAAGTGGTCACCGTGCGTGCACAGGGTCGTGCTGGAGGGCCTGGGCTCATGCTCTGGCCGTCGCTGCGAGATGACAACTTTTAGTCATCGCCGAGTGGCCCAAGACAACCCACATGCTGTACTGATGACCACTCATCATCCCTGACTAGCGAAACCCTCTAAAAATCTCCGGGGGGTAGAATGAGCCAAGCAAGATGGCGCCACTATAAAACATTTGCCCACACCACTAACGGGCTGGGGCCGACGAACAGGCCCCAACAAGAAAAGCCTACCGGCGCTATAGGCGGAAGTAAAAAAAAATCATAAGCATTTCCTTCCCCAAAACACTAACATAACCAGACAGTAATAAACTAATACTCTTTTCTTTGCTTACCCAAGTCTTCCCTCTAGCTGCCTAGCAGTACAGTTAACAACAATTTTTAATCCTCGGTCTGCCTCCGACGAAATAAATCAAACAAATATAACAGCATTAAACCTACTTCAAGTGTCTTTCCTCAATGGCTAAGCTTTTGGAAGTCTCTCAAACCTCCCCCAGATGCTCCTTTTTTTTTTTTTTTTTTTACAGCAAAGGAAGCAGCTCAAGGGCAAGAAAAGAAAACAATAAGGGGAAAAAAGTCCGCTAAGCCCTTATTAATCATCACCTAACCTTTAATTTAGTGCCTTTCTCCTATGGCTGAGTGGTCAGCATGCAGGAGGACGCAGGTTCGCGTCCCGCCCGCAGCTACAAATAAGCTGGCAATTTTTCAGCCATCGACTGTCCTGAAGATTATTTATCGACCCGGACTCAAGATTATCTAAAAAGAGAATCCAAGATGAGCTACTGGAGGCAGCGTGAGCCAAGGAAGATGGCGTCTCTTTAAGCACTTGCCTGCGTCATAACGGTTTGGGGCCGACCACCAGGTCCCATCAAGAATGCCTATCAGCGCCGTAGGCGAAACGTAAAAAATAAAATAAAATAATCCAAGTTCCTTTCCCTGCCCTTCATCCCCATCTCCAGCTCCTTTCCCTGCCTTTCCTCCCCGCCCATGCCCCTTCCCTTCCCTCTCCTCCTCCCATCGCGTTCCTCGGAGCAGGTCGCCGAGGTCCCATGACGCAGCTACTATCGACCTCCCGCCCCGATATAACCTTGAGCTATTTGGAAAGCCTGTGTGCGTGTGTGCGTGCGTGTCATCCTGCCCGGCTTGGTCCCTTTCATTACGGTATTAACTTCTTGCCTCTCTCTCCCTCTCCCTCTCTCTTTCTCTCGTGTGTGTTTAGGGAAGGATGTTGCTGCTACGGTTTGGAATGTAATGGGGGTTTTTTCTTCGATAATTTCAAATGTAATTGCAGCTGATTTTGTTTGCTACAGCAGGTAATATTGTACTCTCTCTCTCTCTCTCTCTCTCTCTCTCTCTCTCTCTCTCTCTCTCTCTCTCTCTCTCTCTCTCTCTCTCTCTCTCTCTCTCTCTCTCTCTCTCTCTCTAAAACAGAAGAGAAAAAGAAAATGGAAAAGAAAAAGAGAGAGAGAGAGAGAGAGAGAGAGAGAGAGAGAGAGAGAGAGAGAGAGAGAGAGAGAGAGAATGTTTCCCCCTCACAGACCTAACACAGCCAGTACCCACAGGCCTTTAGTTTCCCTTCTCTTGTCCTCAAAACACTTCCGCTCGGTGTGGCAACAGGCGAGCAGGCGAGAAGTTCAGCTTGACTGCCTCCCTGCTGCCGGACTTATGACCTGCACGTAATTACTCTAACCACAGGCTCAACCTATTTACCTGGTGACCTTAGAAGCTAGACAGACATGAGCTGGATTTTGATAAGGCCTTCACGTATACAGAATTATAATAACGCCAAATTAAGAACTGTCTAACCACCGTGATAATTACATATAATCTACTCGCGTGTTGAGTCAATAACCAGGTGACCGTAGGAATTAGACAAGAGCTGGATTTGATAAGGTATTCACGGATGGAAAATTATAATAAAGGGAATGATCAGAGTGCCTAACCACCTGACATGCGTGATAATTACATAGACTCTACTCGCGTGTTGAGTCAATTACCAGGTGACCGTAGAAACTAGACAAGAGCTGGATTTGATAAGGTCTTCACGGATGCAAAATTATAATAAAGGGAAAGATCAGACTGCCTAACCACCAGACTTGCGTGATAATTTCTCAACTCGAGCGCCGAATCAAATATCTAGTGGTCGTAGAAACTAGTCATGTGCTGGATTTCATAAGGTTTCGGAATGTCTAGCCACTTAAGCTGCAGGATAGTTAGGGGCGTATTACCAAACATTTCATCGCCCAAGTACACCTATTTGACAAGGCTTTCCTAGGAGTTTTGGGCATTTCAAGGAGTAGTTTTAAGACCCTGGTGGTAGTTTGGCCCTTCCTCTGTACCGTGAATCTAAAGAAACACTCATTTAAACCCAATTGATCCCCTCTTTGACCTTTAGAAATATTCATGTGAGAAACGAAGGAGTCTTATAAAACCGCTTAACTCTCCCACACATGACAGATTTCCTTTGCGTGACCTTGAAAACTAGACATGAGCGTGGTCTTTACGGTACCGGAGACTGAACGAAGGCGGATTAAAAAGGTAACTGTAAAAATGATGCTCCTTCAAAGAGAGCTGATGAACGTGACCAAAAGATGTTGTCAGAGTTCGTAGGTATTGTTGATAAGTCTTGCACGCATACATTGATAACTAAGACTCGCGACACATTCTTTAAACGTCCTATTACTATTTATTAACAGTTATGTGGCTGTTTTGGCTTTTTTTCATTCCAGTTGGGGACGAAGTTAGTTAGAAATGTTGGATTTTCACAGATAAGTCGGTATCAGGACACCGCTCCTCCCGAAACTGACCTATCTTTCGGCCACTCCTCGAACTCTTTATAGGAGCAGTGAGTAGCGGGCTTTTTTTCCACATTTGTTGCCTTTTTTTATGCCCTTGAACTGACTCCTCTGCTGTAAAAAAAATAAAAAAGTAAATAAATAAATAAAAAAAATAAAGTCGTAAAAAGTTATAAAAATCAATAAAATCAACTAACGACGCCTGGAAAGACTAGTCAAATCAGCCCCATTATTGTTGATGAAGACTAATACGACGCTTAAAAAATCGGGCGTCAGTTTCGAGAGGTGACCTGACTGCCTGACTGACTGACTTGCCTGAGAATTACGTACTTTTAACACGTTTTGAAGTGTCTCTTTTCTTGTCATCACAGAAACCAGACGCACAACCTGACTGCCTGAGTACCTGGCTTGCATGAGAATTACGTTCTTTCAACACGTTTTGAAATTATTACTTTTTTGCGAACTTTTAAACTGGACGCACACTCCGCTTTCGTAACCAAGACTAAGTTCAGAGCGAGTACCTGACGAACTGATTAACTTTGATGATTATTGGCGTGATTATTACCGTGACATCAGAATTAGACACAGACTCAGGTGGACAAAGTTTACAAGTGTACAGTAATAACCAAGAGTGACCTAAAAAAATGCCTCACTGACTCACTGAATGATGCATGAAGGTTATTACAACATTATGTGACTGACCCCTTAAACCTTCTTGAGTGTCCTTAGAAGCTAAACACACACACACACACACACACACACACACACACACACACACACACACACACACACACATACACAGTCCCTAAATAGTGCTGTAGTGGGAGAGAACCAAGAATGAGGAATTGCAGGATGAGGAGAAGGACGGAAACACTGACAGGATTAAAATAGAAATAAAAAATAGAAAAAAAAATCCCCGTACAAAGAAAATAGAAGCAGTTGCAATGAAAGAAGGAGATATTCAAGAACCAGTTTTACACTTACACAATATTACAAGCGAGGTTTAGTTCAGATTGACAGATCACCTCCCACCCTGCCTGCCTGTCTGACCTCACTGCCTGCCTCTGTACCTACCTGACCTCCCTGCCTGTCACCCTGCCTGACCTCACTGCCTGCCTCTGTACCTACCTGACCTCCCTGCCTGTCACCCTGCCTGACCTCAATGCCCGCCTCTGTACCTGCTTGACTTCCCTGATAATCACCCTAACCTGCGCTGAGCCGATTATCTTCTGCGACCTCGGGAACTAGACACAGACTCGACCTCTCAATCCTTTCACGTATATACTTTGCGGGGCCCCTCATCGCCACAAATATATGTATACATGAACCCTCCCAAGTGTCTTTGCTCCACATCTTGACCAGACATTTTTTGCCGTAACCAGAGCTATTGGGTTAACGAGCGGCGGTGTTACATGAGAGTCTGTTGTTGTCTTTCTTGTCCGGGCATGGATCCCTGACCGAAGAAATTGTTCCCTTCTCTCTCCCTTCCTCCCCTGCCTACCCTTCTTCTCTACCTTCTCCACCCTCTCCCTGTCTCTTCCTCTCCCTGCTATCCGCTTTCGTCTATCTTATTCCTTCTCCAACTCCTTCCTTGATGTTTTAAGGTTTTCCTCCTCCTCCTCCTCCTCCTCCTCCTCTTAAAGTTTCGTCGTTAAATGTCTTCTTCTCTTACCCCTTTGAGAGAGAGAGAGAGAGAGAGAGAGAGAGAGAGAGAGAGAGAGAGAGAGAGAGAGAGAGAGAGAGAGAGAGAGAGAGAGAGAGAGAGAGAGAGTGGGAGAGAGAGTGAGAGAGAGAGAGAGAGAGAGAGAGAGAGAGAGAGAGAGAGAGAGAGAGAGAGAGAGAGAGAGAGAGAGAGAGAGAGAGAGAGAGAGAGAGAGAGAGAGAGAGAGAGAGAGAGAGAGAGAGAGAGAGAGAGAGAGAGAGAGAGAGAGAGAGAGAGAGAGATATATATCGTAGCTTGGGGATAGGAAACGTTAATTATGTAGTGGGCAGTGTTGATTCTGTAGCGTAGGATATTATGGACTTTAGATCATTCGGTGTTCGTCCATCCCATCATGACCAGTCCAGACAACACCCTCAACAACAGAAGAAGCAAAAAAACATGAAGAAAGTTCTGCGATTAAAAACTAGAAAAAAGTAACCCAATATAAGATGTTACATAATCTTTTTTTTACCCAAGTTTCATCTTCGTGTATGGAACTCTGACCTAAATAATAACCAACACGAAAATAAGTTCTACTCTTAAGAAATCTAGCAAGTACAGTAGAAAAAAAACAGACGGTGGTGATTTCAAGTTTCATAATTGGAAAAAAAAAACATTTCTCGCGCTCCCCATCGTGTTCCACGGCTGAGGTGTTGAACATACGCCTTTTCTTAACAACTTTCTTGTCATGTACGAAATCTAACAAAGCGCGGAGCAAACAGGCACAGAATCTTCTATAATAGGAAAACCTTGCTCGTAGTAACACCATAAACAGGTTCAGCCTTTTTTATAGAAGGCGGTGTCATGCTCCACTTTTGAGGCGCGGTGTATAAATATTTCTTGCCCCTGGATGGCTCTCTGACCGCACGAGTAGCAGATGCAAAAAGAAAGGTCTATAATTCAGCACCCTTCACATAGTAATATCAGGCGAAGGTCGAAGTCGGTGCCGTGTTCCAATTCTGAGATCATTTTCGTCAGGGGCAAGTGACAGAGCCTTTCAAGTCCTCCTTTGGCCGGTGTATACTTGACCTTTGCTGCCACTGACCGAGCGAACGGACGAGAGGTCGGTGACTGAAAACGCCCGGCAATGCTCTTCTTTCTTGCCCCACTGAACCTGTACGTCCTCTCCATCTTTTTCTTATGGTGAAAGAGAGAGAGAGAGAGAGAGAGAGAGAGAGAGAGAGAGAGAGAGAGAGAGAGAGAGAGAAACAGACAGACAGACAAATACACACACACACACACACACACACACACACACACACACACACACACACACACACACACAAGTTCCCCATACATAGAAAGCATTAGTAGTTACAGTAAAGTAAGGAAGAATGCAGTTACGAGTCAGATGAAAACCTTAATAACATTGAATCAGACTCCATCAGCAAAGAGAAATGATAGTTAATAAAAAAAAATCTTGAATCATCCTCACGGCAATGCATTTTTCTCATAAGTAATTACCAAACCAGTCAAATGAGAGCCTTAGCAATTACTCAGACGCTGTTGACAAAAAGTGAAATGATAAGTAAATAAAAGAAAATCGTCCTCACTGTAGTCCCCTTGGCTCAATAAACAAGAGGAAAGAAAACAAAAACAATGTGAGGTCGAATTCGGGCGCCAGTCAAATGAGGACCTAGCAGGGACTCAAAGACTGAATATACTTTTTTAGATAGCACAATACACAACGTTAAAATATTGCGTCCTGACCACCGTAATTATGACTATCATCTTCCGCCACTCGGCGATGGTTTGAAAAGGATGAGGAATGAGACACTAAAATAATGAGCCACAGAAAATAAAGAAAAGTAAAGGTAAAGGTGGGTGCATACGCTATAGCTGCGCGTGGCTGCGGTGCTTATCTCCGAACCTTTGGCCCTTTGAGCCTGTGGTAGGTAACAACCAATTACCCCGGGACACGGGCCAATGTGAAATCCGGAACTGCCACAGTTTACCTCCCCCAGGTTTCCCCACGTACCGTACCCATTTATCGACCAGACCGAAAGGGATGATGAACAACTGGGTGAGCTGCACGCAGACTATCCGGGCCGGGATTTAAAACCGAGCCCGCGGAGACGTAGCCAGGATAACTAGACCACGGAGGTGTCAACACAGAAACAAAGTAAAGGGACAGTAATAAAAACTAGCGAAGGAAAATATGAGAAAAGATAGCAGTGGAAAAGATAAGAAAAGACCAGCAAAAAGAAAGATAAGAAAGAACGAGCAATGGATATGATGGTAAAAAAAATTGTTTTCTTACTTAAAACATTTGAGAAAATCGGTAAAAATAGAGAAAAAGAACAACGATTATAATTAGTAAAGGAAAATATGAGAAAAAACTAACATAAGAAAATATAAAGAAAAACTACCGATGGAAAAGAAAAGAGAAGAACACGCAATAGATATGAACAGAAAAATGTCCTGATCTTATATGGGACGATAAAGGTTTCAGTCGATACACTTTGGTTGGGCGTCGATTGAATGGGGAACTAAAAACAATTAAACTAAAAACTAATGAGACAAAAAATTCATTGACAAGAAAGACAAAAAATAACAAAAAGTAAACGAAGAAAAAAAGGATTGATGATGAAAAGGTGACACGAGAAAAAGGTGAATGATAAAAGTTAAACACACACACACACACACACACACACACACACACACACACACACACACACACACACACACACACATACACACACAGATAAAAACAGGACTAATCTATTCACCTCCTCAGTACTATTATGGAATCTGAAAGTATTAGCTAAGGTGGTGACGTAACTGGAAGCACACACACACACACACACACACACACACACACACACACACACACACACACACACACACATACACACACACAAACACACACAGTCTCTTCCATCCCTTCTATTATTCAACTATTATTTTTGTTTGTTTGTTTCTCTCCTAACTTATTTTTTCCTTCTATCTTTCCTCCTCCCCTTCCTTTTTTGTTTTTTTTGTATCCCCTTTCCCCTTTATTGTATTTCCTCTCCTCGTCAATAAATCCATCACACACACACACACACACACACACACACACACACACACACACACACACACACACACACACACACCTGACCGCACTGTCTAATTAAGCATATCAGTGACACCTGACCGACGCGTGGAGGCCGGCAGGTAGGTAGTTAGGTCACAGGTAAGTCTTTCGTCACCCTGAACCCTTTAATCCGAACTGTTCTTTTAATCCGAACGTCACCTGTCACCCAAATAGCTCCTATGCCCCGAACAGCCCCTTCAACCGAAACAGCGATATGTAGGTGTCCCAGAATGCAGAATATACCCAGGTGAGGCAAAAAGCTAAATTTGAACCAGGTGAGATCCAGGTAACGCAGGCAAGGCAAGCTCCCGAAACCAGTCCTGTTCTGTTTTTAGCCGACTGGTGTGTGTGTGTGTGTGTGTGTGTGTGTGTGTGTGTGTGTGTGTGTGTGTGCGTGTGTGGTTATGAAAAAGAGAATACATGACTTATCTTTGACACGAGCATAAAGATAAAAAAGAATGAAAGAAAGACATTGCAGACGATGAACAGGAGGAGGAGGAGGAGGAGGAGGAGGAGAGACAATGAGAGGAGGAGGAGAAAAGCGTAGGATCGATAAATGAGAGAAGGAGAGAAGGAAAAAAGGAAGAAGAGGGAGGAGAAAAAAGTGAGGAAGGGAGATGCGAGGAGGGAAGGGAGGGAGGAAAGGAAGGAGGGAGGGAGGGAATCCAAGGTCAGGGTCCCGGCGATGAAGGTTAGGGAGAGACCTTCAGAGGGAAACACACACACACACACACACACACACACACACACACACACACACACACACACACACACACATAGACTCTCTCTCTCTCTCTCTCTCTCTCAAGAAACCTTCATCTTTTATATCATTAACAATAAGATCATAAATGCCAATATAAATAGTAGTAGTAATAGTAGAAGTAGTAGTAGTAGTAGTAGTAGTAGTAGTAGTAGTAGTAGTAGTAGTAGTAGTAGTAGTAGTAGTAGTAGTAGTAGTAGTAGTAGTAGTAGTAGTAGTAGTAGTAGTAGTAGTAGTAGTAGTAGTAGTAGTAGTAGTAGTAGCAATAATAATAATAATAATAATAATAATAATAATAATAATAATAATAATAATAATAATAATAATAATAATAATAATAATAATAATAATAATAATAATAATAATAATAATAATAGTAGTAGTAATAATAATGGTAACAGCAATAAAGCCCAACCCAGAGCAAGCATCACATTTACGTCCATCAAGCGATAACAGGTGTAAATACATTTTTTTCCCCGCACCTCAAACTTTACTTTCACTCGGCATAATAGTGGCTTCAAAATCTTTAGACGCCGTGGCACAGAAACTTGAGTACAAAGACCGCGGCCAGACGCGTTCCCTCACCCGCACAACCCTTACTGTGGCCTATACCCGAGTCATTGTTGCAGGCGCAGAGGTTACCTGTCTATGGGGACTGCCGCGTGAGGCCTTAGAAACTGGTCTCTTCTTTTGTCTCCCTTAATGGTGACCTTAATCTGTATGGAGTGGTCTGGGTTGAGGGGTCAGGCGCTCGTTAATTGGCGGTAATGGGAGCAGATGAAAGGAAAAGTCATGTATGGTAGCTACACACACACACACACACACACACACAATGGAGGGCGGACTGCAAGAAAGCTAGACAGGACCCAACAAACAAACAGAGGACTGGAAATAAGGGCGTGCGCGCGACATACACACACACACACACACACACACACACACACACACACACACACACACACACACACACACACACACACACACACACACACACGAGCAGCAACAATGATTAGATAATGAAGATGAACAAGAACAGCCTTCAACTCGGCAAAGAGTAGTGATCCTTGTAAACCTAGAACACGCACACTCGCATCACGCGTGCCAACTCCTGGTCCCTCGTGAACACAAGGAAAAGTTTTAAATGTGTTCAAAACTTTTCACAATTCTGCACAACTCGTTACACAAATCGGGAAGGTTCAGTATGACTCTCAGCGCAGCTCATTAGATCTCGGGAGAGAATTCCCACGTCGATTGTGCCAGGAGGTGTCCCGAGTTGTCCCGGGGTAATCGGAGTCCGCGGAGTCTGCTTCGAGTTGTCTATATCACGCCGAGACCAATCACAAGGAGAGCTAGTGACGCATGCAACGCGTTACGCAGAGTTTCCTGCGATCTTTCTGCGAGTTGAGTACGAGCTACCATGAGTTGCCAGGAGCTACGCCGAGCCACCTAAAAGGAGTTGTTTTGTGTCGCCTACGAGCTATTCCGATTTTTGTAGGAACTTGCCGAGTTTGCTACGATTCGCCACGACTTTCTCATGATCAAGCCTCTTGCACGTGGCGAGTTGATTTTCACTCTGTCCTTAAAAAATAAAATTCTGGCGCACACGCCATCACTTCTGCCGTGTATTTAAGATCCTGTTACTCTTCACCGAATGCATCGGGGTTGTTGCCTCGTGGAAGTCGGTCCATTTCACCCCACGAGGCATCAACAACCTTGTCACGAGCTTCCCGGGTGGCGTACAAACCATTCTGACGTCGCCGAGAACAAGATACTACTGTACTACGAGCTAGCCAAGACTTATGTGCGATTTATTACGAACTGAGTACAAGCTACCACGAGCTGATACGAGTTATTGCGAGTCAAGCAGAGCTGCTAAAAGTTCTGAACATGTTAAAAAAAAAATGTGTCCACGAGAAACCAGGTTGATGAGAGTTATTGCTGTGCGGATTTTATATATATATATATATATATATATATATATATATATATATATATATATATATATATATATATATATATATATACATATATATATATATATACCAGAGGCAACTCTAGAACATGCGCGAAATACAAATCGGCAAAGTATTAGAGGAGACTGACTCGTAATAATTCGTATCAACTCGTGGTAGCTCGTACTCAGCTAGTGACAACTAGCACATAAGTTTTGGGAGGTTCGGCTGAAGCAGCAGCATGTTGGTGACACCTTCGGGATGGTTTACACTCGACTCGGGAAGCTCGTGACAAAGTCGTACTTGCCTCGCAGGTTTTCTCAACTCGGGAAGGAATGAAGTGACTTCCGCGCAGCTCGCCGCGTTACGCGACGCTCTGAACTCGGCGGAGTGTGACGAGGCCCCGTGGGCCTTGAGTGTGAGCGCTGCCCATTTTCTACGACCCTCAGCAGATGGGAGAAATAGAAACATGATTAAAATATTATCCACCACATAAATAAATACACTGAAGATAATGATTATGACACACAACATAATTTCATACTATGACATTTTTACATTAATAATTTAATTTTCCGTAGTGAAGAAAAATTTCCTTGACTTTTCCTTCTCTGACGTGTTGGCTGTGCCGCTCCAGTGCTCCGCCAACACCGTTTTTTCACCGTCAACAAATAGCGCCTTGTTATCTGGTAATTTCTATCTTTGCTTAACCTCGTCATTTAAGAGGAAAAAAATAAGAATGAAAATGAGGATGTCAATAAGAAAAAGTTAGAAAAAAATGAACGGTGTGATTTGACGAAAAGAAAGAGAAAGAAAATAAATAGAAAAGAAGAATGATTTCCTTAAAACCTTCACGTCGGCTTAGTAATCAGTAATCAGTGTATTTTGGCGACACACACACACACACACACACACACACACACACACACACACACACACACACACACACACACACAAACAAACAATCAGACACACAAACACACAGAAAATGATGATTCCCTGAAAACATATCACTGCTTCTTCCACAGTAGACACACAGACAATGACGAACACAAACATAAACACACACACACACACACACACACACACACACACACACACACACACACACACACACACACACACAAGCACACACAAACAAACAATCAGACACACAAACACACACAGAAAATTATGATTCCCTGAAAACATGTCACTGCTTCTTCCACAGTAGACACACAGACAATGACGAACACAAACATAAACACACACACACACACACACACGGACAGAGGAAGAAAGTGATGCTGCACATACTCCAAAACTTCTCACACGGTAGCTACGTCGAATGAGGGTGGTATAGCGAACTCCTGAGCGGCCCTTTACCGACACCACCACGACCATAACCAAAAAATACGATGAGGAAAAAAAAGGGCGGAAAACATACGAGAAGAAAGCCAAGGTGGTGAGAGAGGGCTGGACCGAGAAGGCTGACGGGTGGCTTGCATTTCCCACACGTTTGCGGCTTGTTGAAGAGGCGAGTGAATGAGTGAAAGGCTTCTTTTTCACATTATCCCTGAACAGCTTAATTAGAATAGGCCTATAACCAATTAACTAAATTTTGAAGGCCTGTTAGAGCTTCCTTAATATAAATACGCCATAAATAACATAAGAAAGAGGCTGATGGAAGCAGTGTTAGCATTTTGCCGTGTATCGAACGAATATTTGGAGTTAGTATTGGATGGACTGAGTGAACGAAAGAAAGGTTACGTGTGTGATTGGCTGAGGAATAAGTATATGGAGGATGAGTATTGTTGTTGTTATTATCGTTGTTGTTCTTGTTCTTGTTATTATCATTATTTTTGCTACTTTACTACTTTTGTTTTACTCGTGTGTGTGTGTGTGTGTGTGTGTGTGTGTGTGTGTGTGTGTGTGTGTGTGTGTGTGTGTGTGTGATGGTGATGATAATGACGAAAGGGAAAATGGGAATGATAGTGGCCGACAATAATAATAATAATAATAATAATAATAATAATAATAATAATAATAATAATAATAATAATGATAATAATAATAATAACAATAAATAACATCAAAACAAACAATACAAGGCAAATCATTATCACTACAATTTTTCATAAGGTGGCGGCGGTGGTGGAGATGTGGTGGTGGTGGTGGGTGACAGTGTGTGGTGGTTGTGGTGGTGGAGGAGGGGTCGGAGGTGGTGTTGACGTGTCCCCGCACCACCACCCACACCCACACCCGCGGCCCGCCCTCAATAAGCCAGTTTTTGCCCCGCTTGGCACACACGCCCTCAACTGGGTCAGGCGGGGCGAGGGTGAAAGCGTCCGGCAAAACCTTCACTCAGCCACGAAGACGAAGACAAAAAGAGAAAACGACGGACACTCTGATGCATAGGCGGCCGAGGACAGTGACTTTGCCTTCCTTTTTTTTATCCTTTATCTCATTTTTTTTATTTAACACGAAAATGAAAATATAAAGAGAAAACGACGGACACTGTGATGCATAGGCGGCCGAGGACAGTGACTTTGCCTTCTTTTTTTATCCTTTACTTAATTTTTTTTTATTTAACACGAAAATGAAAAAATAAAGAGAAAACGATGGACCGCGTGATGCATAGGCGGCCGAGGACAGTGACTTTGCCTTCCTTTTTTTTATCCTTTATTTCATTTTTTTTATTTAACACGAAAATGAAAATATAAAGAGAAAACGATGGACCGCGTGATGCATAGGCGGCCGAGGACAGTGACTTTGCCTTCCTTTTTTTTATCCTTTATTTCATTTTTTTTTATTTAACACGAAAATGAAAATATAAAGAGAAAACGATGGACCGCGTGATGCATAGGCGGCCGAGGACAGTGACTTTGCCTTCTTTTTTTATCCTTTACTTAATTTTTTTTTATTTAACACGAAAATGAAAAAATAAAGAGAAAACGACGGACCGCGTGATGCATAGGCGGCCGAGGACAGTGACTTTGCCTTCCTTGTGTATGATTTATTTTCATATTTTATTGTTTTGTGTTTTACTTGATGATTTGTAGCGCCAAGATAAACATTAACTTGTCTTTCTTACACGAAGATGAAAACAAAAAGAGAAAACGATGGACCGCGTGATGAATAGGCGACCGAGGACAGTGACGTTGCCTTCCTTTTGATGTTTCTTTTTATTCTTTTTTTTCATTATTTTATATTTAACACGAAAATTAAAACAAAAAGAGAAAACGACGGACCGCGTGATGAATAGGCGGCCGAGGACAGTGACTTTGATTTCTCTTTTTTTTTCTTCATCTTATTCTTTCAATTCTTTTATGACTGTTTAACTTGATCATATGTACCGCTACGATAAACACTGACTTGCTTCTCTCACACGAAAACGAAAAAAAAAGAAAAAACGTGATGTGATGAATAGACAAACGAAAACTGTGATTTTGCTTCCTTTTTATGGCTTTATTTTATTTCATTCTATTCTTTCATAATGCAACTTCATCATTTGTAACGTTGTGATAAACAGAAACGAAAATAAAGAGAAATCGACGGAGTGTGTGATGAAAAGGCGATCCAGGACAGTGATATACCTTCCCTTTTCAGGCTCTTCTTTTATTCTTTATCTTCGTCTTTCATATCTAACATCATATTTTTGTAACGTTATGATAAACAGAAACGAAAATAAAGAGAAATCGACGGTGTGTGATGAAAAGGCGATCCAGGACAGTGATATACCTTCCCTTTTCAGGCTTTTCTTTTATTTTTTGTCTTAGTCATTCATATCTAACATCATCTTTTTTGTAACACGAAGATAAACAAAAACGAAAATAAAGAGAAATCGACGGAGTGTGTGATGCATAGGCAATCCAGGACAGTGATATACCTTCCCTTTTCAGGCTTTTCTTTTATTTTTTGTCTTAGTCATTCATATCTATCATCATCTTTTTTGTAACACGAAGATAAACAAAAACGAAAATAAAGAGAAATCGACGGAGTGTGTGATGCATAGGCAATCCAGGACAGTGATATACCTTCCCTTTTCAGGCTCTTCTTTTATTCTTTATCTTCGTCTTTCATATCTATCATCATATTTTTGTAACGTTATGATAAACAGAAACGAAAATAAAGAGAAATCGACGGAGTGTGTGATGCATAGGCAATCCAGGACAGTGATTTTGCCTTCCTTTTTCAGGCTTTTCTCTTACCGATTCCTCCCAAGGAAATCTTAAATACCGCACAGTATTTTTTTTTTTGTATAGTATTGTCGCAACAATCAGGGTTGGCGGTTTAAACCATGGTTTAAACCAATAAAAAAACAGTGGTTTAAACCAACTAATAAAACATTTTATTTTTATTTTGTGTGTATCTTTGTTAGTTTCATCAGTATTGTGGTTTTAACTATATGTAAGATTTTAATTATGTACAGCAGGGTTGGCGGTTTAAACCAGGGGTGTCAAACTCAAAAAACCTTCTCTGAAGTGCCGTCATGGGGGCCAACAAGGGTAGATGATGACCGTAGACGCAGCCGACCACAGCCGGTCAACTTCAAAAATTTCAAAAATATCGGGGATGCTCCCGGTCGACCGGCGGTATCGAAATATACCGGCGGATGACCGGCGGTACACCGGCGGTCAACCGCCGACAACCAGCAACAGACCGGCGATAGTCCGTGAGTTAACACCTGTGTTTGACCTGGAAATTAGGGAGGAGTGGCATGCGATTAGGCGTCCGGACCCCTTTAAAACAACACCTGGTGCGACTCATTTCAGTACCTCCTGGAACATGTCCCTGTTCATGCACATTAGTT